>NW_023594733.1:0-12464 GCF_014839805.1 Manduca sexta | reverse complement strand
ACAATCCGACAGGATACCAGGACCTTCCAGGTTGGGCAGCAGGCTAGAAAGAGCGCCCGCCGCCCTGGACAACTTCGTCCTCAACTTTTCGAAATGGGCGCGGAAGTCCCATCGGCTATCCAAAATTAAACCTAAATACTTCATCGTTTTGCCGATGGGGATCCGCACCCCCTCAACCACGATGTGGGCACCGGCCGGTGGCCCCGCCGAGGCCCGTGGAAACAAATGGCCTCGGTTTTCTCGAGGGCCACCTTCAAACCTAAACGCCTGATTCGGCTCACTACGTGACCGGTGCCCACCGCCGCCAGAGTCGCGGCGTCCTGGAATGTCTTGGACGTGGCCGTGACCAGCGTGTCATCCGCATAGCACGTCACGCCGACGCCCCAGAGATTGGCACCACGGAGCACCCAGTCATACCTGATGTTCCACAAGAGAGGGCCTAGAACCGACCCTGTGGGACACCGTACGACATTGCTCTTCGGTGCCACCCGTCAACGCCCGGGTACATCACGTACCTGTCAGAAGGTGCACCAGACGCCTGAGATAGGGCGGCACCACGTGGTACCGCAGTGCCTCGTTAATGCATGGCCAGGGAGCGAATTGAACGCATTAGAGATGTCAAGGGAAACTGCAATAACTATTTTACCCCTGGCCACTGCTTCCTCCGCCTGCGACTTGACCCGCAGAATCGCGTAGACGGTAGAGCGTCCACCCCGAAAACCAAACTGATTGTCGGCCAAGTTGGGACCGACCTCTCCGGTGCTCGACGAGGCGCGCGTGTAAAATGCGCTCAAAAGTTTGGCGACCTCGTCGAGCAACGCGATGGGCCGGTAGGCCGACGGCGACTCTGCGGGTCTCCTTCCTTCTTCAGCAGGACGAGCTTCCCGGTTTTCCAACGCGCCGGGAAGACGCCCTGCACCATGACAGGCGGAGCAGGCGGCGGAGCCGCGGCCCAGTGCTCGAGGGCTAGCACCCAGGCTTTCCGGGGATGCCGTCGAGACCGGGGCGGTGTTTTTGCCCGTAGCCGAAACACTCCGCACTCCCGCATTTCCGCGGGCGAAACCTCTGGAATATCCCCTGCCGATAACGACGATGACGCCACTCCTGTTGGCATCATCGGTGGAGGAAGTGGTATACTCGGTGGCCGGGAACAAGGCCGCGACTACATTGGCCAGAAGATCAGGCCTGAGACTCTGCGACAGTGGGGCGCCGCGCCGATCGAAGTTTTGAACACTAGTCTGTATGGCCGCCCCACTGGTCCGCGTCGAGAGTCTTACCCAGAACTCCTACGTGCCGCGACCTTGGCCTATGAATGGCCACCCGCAGCGCTCTCTTCGCCTCCTTGTAGAGGCCGTAGAGCTGCCGCTCCTGGTCCTCGTGATTCTGACTGCGAATACGGCGGCAGCGATGCCTGGCGTATCGGCGGCGCGAAGCACGCATGACGCGCGCAACTGCGCTAATTCCGCCGACCACCAGTACACCTCCCGCCGCGGAGGACGACGGAGCGCCCGGGGCATGGCGGCGTCGCAAACATCCGACATTGCCACCCCGAACCACTCCGCCTCCTGCTCGACCCGCACCGGACCCTCCGGCGCAGGAGCCACGAGACTGCCAGAGCGGTCAGCTCTAGGGCCTCCTTGTCGAGGCGTTCTAGAGCCCACCACGGGCCGTCTTGTTGAGGGGCACTCGGTCCAACACTATTGGGCCGGATACTCGGGGGCGCGGAGACGTCGAACCTAATATAACGATGGTCCGACAACGTCTCCACGCGAGGAATCTCCAGCCCTGGACACGACGTGCGACGGCGGGGCTCACAAACGATAGATCTACAATAGACCCGCCGTTGTGCCGCACGCACGTGTTCACCGACCCTGTTCAGGACGGCCAGGCCGACGGAGATCGCCCATTCCTCCAGGACCCCACCGCGAGCGTTGGTCGCCGGCGAACCCCAGACCGCGGACTTCGCGTTGCAGTCGCCGGCGACGTTCGTCGGGTGATTGGCCCTGCTTAACCAGAGCCCCAGCCGAACGAAACGTTTCGAGCTCGGCCAAGGGTCTGTTGGGGGAGAAATAAACTCCTACTATCCACAAGTCCCCCAACAGAGCCGCGACGCATCCCTGGCCCTTCTCGAATTTTGTGAAGGGCGGGGAGCCAGCGGCACCTTGGGTGATGATGGCCACCGACCCGTCGATGTCCCCTACCCAGTTATCGCGGGGCGGGACAAAATACGGTTCGGCGACCACGGCCACTTGCACCGACCAATGCGCCAGGCTTTGGGACAACAGGTCCTGGGCGCGGGCGCAGTGGTTGATGTTCGCCTGGAGGAAACTGAGGTCCATTATTGATGGACGATCTCCTCCACATCCAGCTCGGCCGCTAACTGCACATGTTGCGGTGGGCTCGCCGCCTGCGGCTGGGACAGAACCGCAGCGGCAGGCGTTCTCCTACGTGGGCGACGTCGTGATTTACATTCTGCCTTTATATCTGTTATTTGTAACCAAAGCCATGGCTTTGGGTTGGATAACTTTCCTATATTATGTTAAAAAACTTCCTGATAGATGCAAAAAAATGTTACTTGCTATTTTGAACTCTCTTTGGATTAATCAAATAATTCCTGATTCATGGAAGACCCACTGCATAATCCCAGTTTTAAAACCTGATAAATCTCCTAGTGACTGTAACTCATATAGACCTATATCACTTACTTCATGTATAGGCAAGTTAACGGAACAGATGATCAAACTAAGACTTGATTATTATGTAGAACATCATCATCTTTTACCAGATGTACAATTTGGCTTTAGGAAAGGTAGAAGTGCCCCTGAAAGCTTCATTACATTTATCGCAGATATGAAAAAATGCCTTCTTGCAAAATCGACTGCTATCTGTACCTTTCTTGATGTTCAAGGTGCATATGATAATGTGTTAAACGCTCTTTTTACAGTAAACATTATATTAGCAAAATAATTACAGAATACAATTTTAGACATTTTTCTTGACAACGTCAACCAGAGATAGTAAATAGAATAGTCGCCGCGTGACATATCTTCTCTTCTGCCAGCCTGCGCGCGCAGCCAAATACTTCCGGAAACGCCCGATGCCATCGGCTACGATAGCGGCGCGTAACAAATGTTAATATAAATCAATTGTTGTTAGTTTTGTCTGAAATAGGTTTACCCGGAAAACTATTAAAATGGATTTTTAATTTTTTATCTAATCGTTCTTTTTTTGTTAAATATAATAATATTATACATGGGCCAAATATTGTAAACAAAGGGTTAATGCAGGGAGCCTCTTTGTCTCCAATTTTATACAATTTATATACTTCCCAATCCAATCCAATCCAATTTATTTTATTTGGCTGTATCGTTTATTTATACTTCCCAAATACTCCAATATGTGAGCTGTTGACGTAAAAATATTACAGTTTGCGGATGACACAATGACTAAATATAAAGAGGACAGGCCTCAAAAGTTAGCTATATGAATAAGTTATATGTTATGTTGGGAAATCGGCGCAGAATTGTCAATATAAGTATATGTCTATTTCTTTTACTCAAAGCTTATTTGGAACGCAACAAAAAAAGACAAAAATAATTGCTTTCTTCGCATATGGCACTATTTCGTTTACTTCAACCTCAGAACAAGACAAGCATAGAAGTAACACTATGACATTTGAGTGTACTGTGTCTTAGACAGCAAGAAATTTAATTGTGTTGCGATCCCTTCTGACATCTTATCGATATCGATAGATGCTTTGTCTATCGGCTATGGTAAATTCACAGACCTGCTAAAATAAACACTTTTCGGTCAGTCAACTACAAACCGTTGCAAATTGCTATTTTAGTTAAAGGCTAAAAAAAGATATCAAAACCCTGATTTGGTATTCAAGTACCAAAAATAAGTCTGGGTATATAAAAGCACTCGGTAAAAAGCTGTTAAATTACAATAAACTATAGAACTACCGGCGTTCTTCGAGCTAAATTTTGTCCAATTTTCATTTACTATTTACAGCAGTTTCCATGCCTTCCGAAACGTCATTTACTAAACACAAAATGGTTTAGCATTTAGATTATTAAATTAAGAAACTGTTAGAAATTTCGGAAGGAATGGAAACCGCTGTAAGTAACAAACAAGAAATCGGCCGGAATTTCGTCTAGGAGAAAGCCAGTACGCCTTCTGTTCTTTTCTGACTTTCTTAGGCATTAAAAGATACCCAAGAGGTGGGATTTGACAGAAGCTACTAAAATGGGACAGTAAAATAAAAACACTGCGGTATCATTCATGTCACATATGTTTGATAACTTATTTCAATGTTAATAAAACTTTGTCGAAATGCTTAAAGCAAACACGGTGCTGTTTTTTCCAATGCCAATTGGGACGAGCTATGGCCACGATCCATTTTGCCTCATAGCATCATCTGTAGGGAATCTGCAATGATACACATTGTATGAAACACACTATGAAAATCAGATAGTTTCCTCGACACCAGCCTTCGCGCACGGTTTCCAAGTGGCTTTTACCACTACACCACCGTATATTGAAAGTAAAAGGCAATTTATGCAAAATAGTAAACTACAATATACCAACATTTATGTTATCGAAAGAATATGCAGCACAACACTATTGAACACGACTACGTAAATTGGGTAAAAAATAGAAAAAATACTTAATAATGACTGGATAGAATGGCCAACAGCAGATTATAATATGACTAGAGCATAATAAAGTATAATTAATAACACTTTTGCACTACAGGGTTTAAGCAAATATATTAGGTTTTTTGTTTACTCACCGATGGAAGCTGATGATTTCAGTTTCATTTTCTTTACGAGAAGAATGGGATTTACACCCCACAATAACGCAGGCCATTGCTTGTTCCTAGGGCTAT
This sequence comes from Manduca sexta, assembly GCF_014839805.1. Lineage (NCBI taxonomy): Eukaryota > Metazoa > Arthropoda > Insecta > Lepidoptera > Sphingidae > Manduca > Manduca sexta. The sequence continues at coordinate 7,573 of NW_023594733.1, read as the reverse complement.
ATTTTACTTAAACAGCACTGTGTATTTATTAAAATTAACAACAATAATTTTACACAACATGTAGCCACTTTTTAAAAAGTACGGCGCTATAAGTATAACGTAACTAAATTGTGTGAGCGCGTTTGTGACATTGTTTTTTTTCTTCATGGCTTCGCACGTCTAATGCATTTAGCCAAAGACAAGTTGATGCAAATATTCATAATATTGGCTTGCGCAGCTTGGAGATTACAATGTTAGGTTTCTTTGCTGACGGTTTTGCATAGGACAAAGGTAGGGAAACAGTTTGAGATATAAAATTAAGACTGGTAAAGAAATTTAGAAAAGAGGATATCAGGAGGGTTTGAAAGGAAAAAGGAAAAACTATGCCTTACATAAAATAAAAATTAAATAAAAAATACAATTTACAAAAACATAACACTAATGATGGATGAGGATGAAATAATTACAATTTTATATTGTTCTTAATGAAAAATGATGCAATACATTTATACACAGAAAAATTATTTGTACTAAGTAAAGAGAGGATAGAAGATGGAAAAGGAATACAAAGGTCTAGAAGGGAGCAAATCATAGATGTACGGTCAAATTGAGAGCAAGAAAACAGAATATGATTTAAGTCGCCAACATCTGATCCACAAACGCACATAGGGCTGTTTACTATATTGAGTCTGGCGAGGTGAGCAGGGACACAAGTGTGACCAAGCCTAATACGAATAAGAATAGAAGTCTCGACCTTGTCAAACTTAACTCTGAAAAACCACGGTTTCGTTGGGATCTGAGGCTGGATGACGGAGTAGTAGCGGCCCTTTATTATGCAACTAGATGACCATGTTTCTTTCCAAGAGTCTCGTAGAAAAATTTCGGCAATGATTGTAAGTCTTGACTGTAGTTTTTAAATGGAAATAAGTCACCACTTTGCACCGCATCCTTAGCTAGTTTGTCGACGGTTTCGTTGCCGTGGATTCCAGAATGACTAGGAATCCATACAAAATATAATAAGTATCCCCTCAAAATACATTTGTGCGCCAACTCTCTTATTTGGAGAATAACTGGCAAAATACCGTTATATTTAAAAGGAAATTTAAAGATGGCTTGTAGAGCACTTAGCGAATCGGAAAAGATAACAGCTTTATTTAATTTAAGTAAAAGAACATATTCTATAGCCTTCAGTATTCCAAAACATTCGCCAGTAAAACAGATGATTCCGGAGGAAGCTTAATTTTGAACGATCTTGTATTGAGAGGTGAAAAACACCAATGGACCAACACATTCCGAAAATGAAAATTTAGAAGCATCTGTGTGCGGGTATTGGAAGCCCTCAAAACGTTCTTCAAGAAATGCGTTGAATGAGATTTTTATATTGGGCGCAGTTTTATTAACACAGTCATAAATTATACTAGGAGAGAAAATTAACGAGTTGTAGCAGTTGTTGAAGAGCGGGAATTTATTAAAACGATGAGTGGGGGCCGGGATGGAAAAGATTTTTTTATAACTTATAATTAGGCATGGAGGATTACGGGAACGATGACTGGGTATGGAGTGGAATAGTATTTAGACAGAGCTTCCAGTAATGGAAAGAGGGATGGGAGGAAAATTGAATAATTTTAAATAAGTATTTATCCAGCAAGGGAGTATTTGCCTCCTGTGACATAGTGGAGGTTCACAACACTCCACTTGCAATGCATTAATAGGGCTAGATTTCATTGCCCCTGTAATTATGCGTAGTGATTTTGATTGAAGGTTATCTAATTTTTAAAAGAATAAGCTGCACCTGGTACCAGCAAGAATGAACCATAATCAAAAATGCTTCTAATTATAGCATTATAAACGAGTTTTAATGAATGGGGGTGGGCGCCCACCACACACCAGATAAACATCTTAGCATGTTAATGTGGCGCTCAACCTTATTAACAACGTAGTCGCAATGTGAAGTACCAGAAAGTTTAGAGTCCAAGACTACGCCTAAATATTTAAAATTATTTTTGACTGGGATTGGAGTATCACGGTAAATAACGTTTATTGTTTGGGGACTCCTTTTTTGGAAAATAAAACTGCTGCACTTTTAGAAGTGGAAATATCTAAGCCGTTTTGGAGAAGCCATAACGATAGAGATTGAAGAGCAGAGTTTAAAACTAAACAAGCGTGTTCTACTGAATGGGAACTATAATATAGTAGTAAGTCGTCCGCATATTGTAAAACTTGAACATCATTATTAAAGAGCGGTCCAAGTCGTACGTGTATATATTGTATAACAAAGGACTAAGTACCGAGCCTTGCGGAAGCCCTTTCCATACATGTCGAATTAACTGTTGCTGAGTAGTTGAAATGCTAACCGTACGATCATGTAAAATGTTTATTATGAAATTTGAGAGATTTATTGGAACGCTGAGTGATTGTAATTTCTTATGCAGGATAGATAATATGACGTTATCATAAGCCCCATTTATATCTAGAAATACAGCAACTGTCGAGCAATATTTTGAGAACGATAAACGAACATCTGTAGAAAAAATACTTAAACAGTCGAATGTACATTTTCCTTTTCGAAAACCGTATTGAGTTTTTGGCAGTAAGTCTTTATTTTCTATGTACCATTCTAGCCGATTTTTAATAAGATGCTCTGCTATTTTCATTAGAACCGGACTGAGAACGATAGGACGATATGATGAAATATCAGACGGAATTTTACTAGGTTTGAGAATTGGCAACACCACATGACGTTTCCACATCTGAGGAATGTTTCCTGTTGTCATTACGGAATTGATAAGAGATAAATAATAAGAATGAACAGTGGGACTAGCATTAGATAAAAATGAGTATGGGATGCCATCGATACCTGGAGATGAGTCTACAGTATTAGAAAGGATACCTTTCAATTCCTCAATATTGAAAGGGATTTTTAATGACGTGTCATCAGAGGTTATATTGGATTCCACACGAATTACCGGTTGTAAAGTAACTTCTTGAGGTACCCAGGGAGGAGCTAATGTATCTATAAATTCACCTGCTAAATTATCCGGGATGCGGGGGAAGTAGTGTGGTCCGAAAATGCAGACCGGAATCTCCTAATATTACGCCAAACAGCTGAAGGGGGTGTATTCGGGGTGAAATGACCAGAGCAAAAATTATGCCAACTCTCTCTTTTCTTCAGTTTATAGAGTTTTCGAGTCTGTGTAATGATACTAGAGAGGTATATGAAGTTTTCTTGGGTCATATTTAAACTATATTCTATTTCAGCTTCTTTACGTTTTTGGCTGCACCTGTGCATTCGAGTCCCACCACGGAGGCATTGGGATCTTCCTAAATGAATGATTATTTTTACTGGGAAAGCATCATCTGCAGCGGAAACAAGAATTTTAGCTAATACTTCTGCACAATCCTGCTCATTTCCATTATTGACAATTGGAAGAGAAGATAGCTGATTGTCAACATAATTTTTATAATTTAGCCAAGTGCTGCTCTTACTATGTGGAAGTTTGTGTTTTAAGTGAGATATTCTAGGTTGTGAATGTGGGATTGGGAATGGAAAAGATATTTTGATAGGGAAATGATCACTACCATATGTTAAGGGAAGGGTGCACCAAGTGAGTCGAGNAGCAANGTTAGGAGTGCAGACAGATAAATCTATTAGGCGGCTATTGTTCTGACTTTGGATCACTGCGACGTGTGGGGAACCAGAATTTAATATACATAAATTATGTGTATCAAATATATTGAGTAGTTCTTCCCCATAGGAGTTAGAAGTTGAACTACCCATGGCTGGTGATGACAGTTAAAATCACCTAACAGTATATAAGGATTAGTAAGTGTGGAAAGAATACTGTTAATTTCATTAAGTGAAGAATGAGAAGGGTGAGATATATATACAGATATAATACATGTTTTATTTATAATTATAGCTATGATTGAGATTTCTTCACTGTGTGATGGTAGAGAAACCACAGTGAAAGGAATTGAATCCTTCACAAGTATAGCTACTCCACCATATCCATCTGGTCTATCCTCTCTTACTGTTGTATAACCATTAATTTTAAATATATTATTTGATTTGAACCATGTTTCACACAAGGCAAAAACTAAAGGTTCGTATTTATTTATTAAATAAATAATATCACTTTTTTTATTTATTAGCTGCGGCAAAGATTCCATTGGATTAAATGAACTTGATTGTCCATTTTGGGGTGATATCGAAGAAATGAGACTATGAAGTGAAGCAGCGTTGGACGGTGATATGTTAAATGAGGATAAAAGGTTAATTAATGCCGTAATAAATTCCATGATATTGAATTGTTTTACAGTATTGTCTAAGTACTTCATTGATGGCACAGCCGTTAGTGGGCTCAGGAATTCTAAATTCTTTTAAAATATTGTTGTGGGCTTCCTTATTATACCCTTTAGAAGGGCTCTTGGGGGGCTGAGGTTTGCGAAAAACAGTTTTTTTATAACTTGAAGAATGTTGATTGAATGTAATAGGTGAAGAAGTTTCAATTTCTCTGGGAGTTTGAGATATAAGGGTGTCAGCAAAAGATTTAGTCACTGGTGGGAGCAATTTACTGGCTTCTGCATAAGATACAGAGTTCTGGGCCATATAGGTTTTATTTGTATCTGCCTTGAGAGCTCAGGACATACTTTACTAGTAGCAAAGTGAAAACCTGAGCATAAGCAACAATTGGCATTACGTTCATCCCTGTCACAAGTGTCCCCAGTATGGCTATCGCCGCATTTGTAACACCTTGGTTTGCTCCTACATTGTATTTTAGTGTGCCCAAACCGACAGCAATAAAAGCACTGTATAGTAGGGTAAATATAAAGGTCCACAGGCATTGAATTGTAGGACATAAAAATTCGTTTTGGAAGAACTTGGCCATCAAATGTGCATACAATGGTTTGAGAGGGCTTCCACACCATAGAGCCGTCTACTAAAGTTTTAAAGTTTAATCTGCGGACTTTTAAAATAGGTCCACAACCAATTGGTACAGATGAATTTTCTATTATCTCTTCCGGAGACCACTCTACTGGCACACCACGCACTAAACCCATTCTAGTTACGTTAAAAGACGGAATGAATGCCTTATAATTAAATTTAGACAGATTTTCATGAGTAATAAAAGAGTTGGCGTCAATAAATGTAGAAAAAGCCAAAGAAATTTTATTTCTGCCTATCCTCTTAACACTACCATTAATAATATTTTTAAAATTGTTACGTTGTAGGAATCTCCCAAACGAAAGTGGATGCAAAGTGGTAGAGTCATTGTCCTGAATAATATGTTTTTGTACGTGAATAACAAAAGGCGCACTATCCGAACCATCATATACTTTCCTGCCTACAGTTTGCGCGGGAATCGGGGTTTCTGAGGTAATAAGTTTGTTAATCGATTGGGGTTGACTAGTCTGAGAAAGATCTTCGCAATCACAGCCATGTAGGTTATCATCAGAAGAGCCGTGTTTTTACGTCTTTTATTGCAACGTTTGCATACATGTCGGCGACTTCTTTTCAGAGGCCGGGCTGATGCAGATGCATCTGTCTCCATACCCGACTCGGAGGCATAATTATGTGACTTTTCAGTCTCAATTGTGACAAAGTTGCCCGCCGGAGGACTAAGCCCCCGGATCAGGCGGCAAATTCATAAGACCTTACTATTCTACAGTTTAAATATATGCAAAAACTTACCAAAATGATGAACTAAACTAAAAACACTAATCTACAAAATATACAGAAAATTTAACCCTACTGATAACTTATATTTACAAAATTAATTATTTTTATCAAGATTAAAAAACACGTCCGCCTATTTCCAAGCTTCCCGCGCTGTGTCTGTGACATTGTTTTGAGATTGGCAAGTTGGAGCATTTGACATTTTATTTGCTTTTTAATTCGGCATCATAAAGAGGACCAAAGGTAACCATTTGGTTATTTTAAAGTGTACGCAAGCCGACCTTAGCAACATAATATTTGTCTCGTTCTTTTCAACGGTTTTGGCCTATTTGAAAAAATAGGATAAGTATATGAGGGTAATTTAGATTCCTGCTATGCTTGTTCTTGTTCTGAGACTTCAACACACTGGGACCGCCTTGCGGCAGAAACGCCATTTATTGCAGGCCAGTCAGCAAGTACATGTAGTGTCAGACGATGTAAACAAATCTTCATAAATATTGAATTTAAAGTAATATAATCATATTCTCAATTGTTCAGTGTGTTTATTAGTGTATTTGTTAAGTTTCGAAAATGACTCAGTGTTGTGTGAAAGGATGCAAATCGTATTCACGCAAGTAAGACCCCGAATTATCTTTTCATAGGTTAGTAACTGTTTTACCGAAAATTAGCAAATATCTTTGTATATTTACTTTTTGGATTTGTTTTATTAATTAAAATGATATGTGGATCTGGTTTGTTAAGCTTTGGACCCTTTTAGGCGTGATTTATACACATTAAAATCATTATGTTTGTTTACACACGAGCTTAGGGATGGGTGGGTGGATTTGTTTAGAAATTATTGATATCGATATTTTAACAGACGCCCGTTTATCAGTTACGGTTTTTGTCTTTGAAAGAATGTTAGAGCACATCAATATTGTATTATCAGAACGACAAACTAAGTGAAATTAGAATATTTTTTAAGATAACCAAAAATTTAAAACCAAGGCAAAATGAATTGAGAATATTCAGCGACGTGATTGGAATCCTACACCAAATACATATTTCTTTATATTTTGAGAAGATATGCATAAACCACACGTTTAATTAACGCGAGTAAAGATAACTGTTTTCCAACAATATTCCCGATAAGTAAAATAGTAATGATTATTATACTTCACCTAATAGTAATATTACTTTAATATATTGCTATGAATAAAATTAAATTGTTACATAAAAGAATAGATAAACATAAAAGAAACAACATAAAGATGAAATGTAAGATATATTTTTACAATTGGCGGTCTTATGTTTCGAGCAACCTTTTGCATGCACGGCAATAGATACATAATCATATTGTTGTTATTGCAAATAATTATTATAATTGATTATCTTAACCACCATTTTACGGTCATTGATTTTAGTTGCTGAACCATAGTTATGTTTCTCGATCAAAAGCATAATAATAAAAATAAAATAAAACCAACCAAATAATTGCTGGCTACGCTATCTTATTCCATTTATCATGTATTAAATAAATATCTTAATCTGTAACTTAAATTTTTAGCAAGGAATAGTGCAACATACAAATATAGATCAAACACAACTGGATGGTTGTCACAACAGGTACTCCATTGTTTAACAATTGTTACTTATAAATCAGTTTCAGTTTGTTTGTTTACATTATGGTTTGTTATATTTATATTATGGTAGTTCCTAACCCCTTTCGTATTTGATCTTTTTGGGGCTTGTTTGTCTCTCTTAATTCTTCGATGTCGATACAAAATTTTCGGTACTAGCATATCACTCTATTGTATGAGGGCAGGTCGGCACCATTTTATGCATGACAATGTGACCATATCACCCATCCTCTATACTCTTTTATCATTGTGATGATGGCATTCTTTATATACAATGAACAGAAATGTACGGGTTGCT
>NW_023594732.1:0-12480 GCF_014839805.1 Manduca sexta | reverse complement strand
AATTTATTTAAGAATTTTGAAGCTTCTAATTTCAATCCCCAAATGATATATTTTAATTAGCCTTTTTGTTTTAAACAAAATTCAAGATTTACTTCAGAGACTGATTGATATCACTCCCTATTAGTGGCGAAGGGTGAATATTTTCAAAAGGTAACCCGACGCAAAAAAAACCTTAGTCAACATAGCGCAGCCAATTTAACAGAAAACAAAACAAAGATGAACGTTAATAAACTTAATAGGAAGGCGATAGGAATCGGGTTGTATCGCCGCTTGGCCACTTCTCCTTATTTGCTGAAATACGTCAAATTTCCAACAAACTAACATAAATACAATTATATCTCCCTCAAATATAAAAAAATACATACCGCGTTCACATAATAGTGTTTAATAGCCATCGTGGAAAACTTTAATCACTACCACAAGCCCGGAACGGCGACCCAAATCCTACAACTATTAATATTATCTACGAGATTTATAGCTGAAAGAGTTGCACCGATTATAGTAAATATTTGTTGGTGTTACTAGTGATAAGTCGTTAAGATAAGGTGCAGTTTTGGTTATGTATTGGTTTTGACAACAGTCTAAAATAATATGACAACCATCTACTTTAGCTATTTTTAACCGAATTCAAAAATAGGAGGATGTTATCAATTCGACGTGATTTTTATTTTTTTATTTTTTTTTTATTTCTGTTCTACGCATTTACCACTGAATTCTCTCTGATTGTCTCGATAGCTTAGGTATTGTTAGCGAGATGACACCACACTAAAGTTCTATAAATATAAAACATTGAGTATAGTCTATTGACGTATATTCTATAGACAACGTCCATATAAACTATTTGTTCAACATCTGAACTAAAATGGCAACTAAAACTGTCACTGATATAACTTACTTATTCACTTGAACAACAAATAATTTTACATATTTGAATAATATTTTTTATTCACATCCAGCTTTGCACTTAGACTCGCGTTTTTATACCATGAGCGCCACTCCACAAGCATCAATATTGATACCATACTAAAATCAGTTTGAATGGGTGACAGTTCAATTCAGTTGAACACAGTAAAATTTTCAAATCTAGTACGTAGTATATTATCGATGATATATATTATTTTGTATTATCAAACAAAATAATCTTACGTGTCGGAGTGACCATCGCCGTGACACTAGAGAGTAACATTTTTGACTACAATACTTATACCTTAAAAAACAGTACAAATAACCTTGTTTATTGATATCTGCCCTATCCGAAATTAAATTTCTATAACTATGTTCAAAATATAGTAATATAAACAGAAATTTTAAGCACATCACATTTATGCTATAATTGAAAACAATAATTAATATTTCGAATGACAAAGACTGATTATGTCCTATGAACAATGTTAACTACCCCAATATTGTAATATGAAATTATATGATGCTCGTGATAAAACCTTTCACCAGAATCATAAAATCAATACAACAAAATTTATGTTCCGACATTAATTATTATATTTGAAACATATCCATTTGTTAAATTAAACCGCTGTATATTATACGCTCTTTGTATTTGCATTTATAAATGATCGCCACAATAGATAATAGTATACAACGAAATTATTTATAATAAACATTATTGCTGTGATTTTTAGGGTCAAATTTGAATGAACTAACCAAGGTGATCCCTCGGTGCTGAGACAAAGAGTATAATATTGTTACTATAAGCAAGAATATGATCCTTAACTTTCTTATCGCCTTGATGTTACAAGCTACTGTTTAGGATGTGATTATATTGTGATGTCATGCGACTATTAAACTGTGTGAAAAACAGCTATCACACGTAAGAATAATATACTTTGAGTTTTGTAACTACCCTGGTGGCGTAGTTGTTAATGTGTGCACGGAACGGGTACGACTACCGCGGCCCTGGGTTCGAATCCCGGGTCAGGCCAAAATAATTATGACTAGGTTTTTCCATCATAAAAATGATTCAGTCGCAGCTCGGAGTTAGGAAGTTGGCGGTGTGATACTCCCCGTCTCGGAAAACACGTAAAACCGTAGGTCTTGCACCCATCGGGTCATGTCGGATTGCCGTCTCACCAGACTAAGAGAGATAAAGAACAGAGAGTGCATGATTAACCAAACTTTCACTACATGAAGTACAAACAAAATTAAAACGGTACAATCTAGTACTAACCTAGTACAATCCCATAGAAATATTTTTAAAACTCACTTAGCAACTTCACACAGGCGTATTGCGCACATACTTGTGTACTATAATATATCTTGGCTAACCACTGTTGAGATTTGCACCTATGGTCGAATTTTATCATTCATATATTATCAATGCACACTTTAAACATCATGAACGAATTATTATTAAACCATTCAAAATGTTTGCAGTATTTCGTAACTTAACATCGCCCGCTTAATGCATTATGTTTCCAATACATTGTAAGTATTTCAACAGCTGTCGAACTAGTGCCAAACTATGCTTCCATTGAGAGCGTCTGAGTAAGGAATAAGTGATAAACACACCTAACCCATTCAGCACTCGGTTTGAAATACAATGAATAGTTATAACACATAAGAGTCACGTTCTATAGAATTATTTGATGTTAAATGAGGTATAAACTAGTGAATCCCTGTTGGTTTAAAGTGCTGTGTTAGTTGAAACAAGAGTTTAAAATGTCCCGACTATTGATTTTGGTATGCCGGCTTATACATTGTTGCTCGTTATTAATTCTGATCGTATAACTGTCTAATGATTTTTATGTTTACGCGACTATTAGACATTAAAATTAAACTATTTTTCAGATTTTATCGCGGTTTTAACATTTTTATTTTCTCCGACCACCACTCCAACACATCCCCATGACCACGAAGGCTGCAAAAATCTGAAACGTCAGGATACCTAAATAAAATATATAAAATGATAAAATCCGAAAAATAGTATAATTTTAACATATAACTATTGTGACATTGTAAAAGACAAAATGTAATTGACAATAGATGGCAAAAAGTAAACCCGGAGTTTTTTCTGCCTTTCTTCCTCGGTTGTTATCACTTGGGTAGTTAATCAAAGGCTGGTAGGTTAGCTAGGTTAGAATTATTAAACCCACTAACGAACGCGCCTTTGACATTATTTTATTAAATATTTTTCGATTTTATTTTAGTGGTATTTTTCGTCTCACCTCCCAGTCAGTATTTTAATTTCGTTATGCTTTGTTTTTAACACAACCTCTTATACTAAATGTCTGTTTTTTAAAAGTAATTCTTAATTATGATTATTACTATAACTCATCTTGACCTGTCATAAATACATCTATGTTCAGCCACGTGGCTCATCAATTATTTTATTTCTATTTTTAGACAATGTTAAAGTAAAAATTATAAAAAGAAGATATTCCAAATTTACAACATTTAACCATAGTTACAAATAACATACGAAACGAATAAATAAATGAATTTGATAAGGAACATACGACAAAACGGATGTAAAGCAACGTTCATGTTATATACTTATGTAGTCTTATCGAGAACTAGCAAAGTCCGAGCGGAGGGAAGCTAGTTTTGCATAAATGTGAACGCAACGTATTAAGTGCACTAGAACGTACTGAGTGCATCAAAAATGTCCTTATAATAAATATATTTTACTAGTGGGTCCAGAAGACGTTGTCCTGCCACAGCCCGCATTTTATGTAAACTGCCTTTCATCTTTCAAGTCTCGACAACAGCGCCACCTATTGAGTCCAAAATGATTCTATGATTCACACTGTAAACAATGAAATGCTAAAATTTTCATTGTAATCGGTCAGGTGATTTCGGATATAAACGTGCACGAAAAAATATTTACATATAAAAATATCACCAAAATTGCCAACTTACCTCGTTTTTCTGGTGATTTCTGCAAAATTATTCTTTGATCAATTAGAAATATAACAAAAGAAATCAGTCAAACCTGTCGAGCCATGTTTTTTTTAGAGATGTCACTGGCCATCATTTTAAAATTTGAACTTAGAATAAGATACCTATAACAATGTGAGACTAAAAGTACCTTGTAGGCAATTTGTTTGCCCCATTGAAAATTGCTGAAATTTGCATTTAAAACGGTTCTATTGTTAAATCAGTTATCGAATAAGATGTCATTAACAAATGTATTGGAAATTGTAGCGCTAACAGCCTTTTAGCTGTTGGCCACTTGGAATAAGTTAAACATCATTTGAAATAAAACAAAACGATCCACTTCAGTTTCCGATGTAAACTGATTTATTTTGTAGTAATTTAAATTATTTTTCAAGTGGATAATATTTGAAAAGGACCCCTTTAAGGAATTGGAACAAAGAAAGATTTAACTATAAAATGCCGATGCTTATTTATGAATTCAAAATTTTATACTATAATATCTACCCTGTATTATACACTGTCCTACTGCTAGCCACGGGCCTTTTCTACAACTAAGAGTTTAGTCCACTAAGGCCTAATCTCTCTCAGTAATAGAGGAGGCCACCACGACGCTGGCCTAGTGCGGATTGGTAGACTTTAAAATGCTTATAGACAATTTGTCAGGTATGCAGGTTTCCTATCGATGTTTTCCTTCACTGTTAAACCAAACGATAATTCACAAAGAATACACACATAATTTTAGAACAGTCAGAAATGTATGCCCTTGGGTTTTGCACCTGCGGACATTCGTCTCGGCAGTCGATTCTACATCCAACTAGGCTATCATCGCTTCATTTTAAAATACTATCAACCATTTATATAACTAAGAATATTGTACTATTAACACAATGTTTTGTTGTTTCAATGTATAATATACGTGGATTATGGAAGCTGTAACAAATAAAAATCCTCATTAACAGTTAACAGAGATCGCTTACTGGAACATTAGAAGCACATTTTCCTTTATTTCCTGGTGTATTTTAGTTCTTGCACACTCATTAATCTTTTCGTACATTTCCGTCAGATTATAGTATTTTTCCTCAGTAATCAGTAGCTTTCGCCGGCCCGTCGTTAGTCAATTTCTTTAGTGCTATTTTGATTTTGTATTTATGAAATTTGTTTTTGTGCTTCTAATGTGACTTTTGTTTCATTATTATTCTTTGTGATAAAGTATTTTCTGTAATATAATATATTGACTTTCGGTCTGTCTTTCTAAGTAGAACGGAATATACCATTATTTAATATAAAATTCAGTCTTCAACTAAATGTTATAAGATAATTGAACGTATTTTTTCCTGTATACAACATTAATTTGCATACCATAAAGCTGAACCAGCCTAATAAGATTTTGGTGTAAACTATCATATAAAAATACAAAAATAATAGTAACAATGAAAACTCACGCGGAATTTGATAGATAAACGCATCGCCCGCCTCTGCAAAGAACGAGCGGGATGTGCGGGGCCGCGGTGGGGAGAAAAAAGTGTGCTTGTAACGGCCGGCTGTAGTAGTAGGTATTAGTAAGTGACCGACATGCACCAGATTTTTATTAATACAAAAGGTAAACAGCTTGACGAATTTTTTTTAAGATAAATTACTACATTATATGTTAAAAATTAGTGCAATAGATTGTGCTACTAATTCTCAACAAACTGACTTCGGGTTTGTAAAATTAATGTACACACACTTAATATATTTTATGTATTTTGTAGTTATCACAACGCAATCATTTCTAAAACTAAATGCAAAGCAATTTTGTTTGCATTAGCAACTTTAAAAGGACCCCAGTATGCTATAAAACCAAGATATACCAAACATAACTCAAACTGTGCCGGCGAAACCCCAATTTCATTATTCCAGGCCTTAATTACGGGCCTGTCTGAGTACTAACCCACTTACATACGTGCGAAGTCCGCTATAGTGCTATGCGACAGTCACCCACTAGTTATATAAGATTACTTTGACACTATACGTTTTGCCTTCCATAAGACGCCCACGCGTACGCAAACTGCAATATGGCAGTAGACCCAAATGTTTGAGATCCCTATTTATTTATTAGGTTATCCAGCAGAATTGACACTACGATTACTACACTAATAATTTAAATATGATAACTTATAGCTTTAATGTAAGCCTGATTTAGGAAAACTCAACATGTATATAATAGGTAGAATCTAAAAGTGACTTAAGAACAGCAAATTAACACAATATAATTTGGAGACGTTTACGTAATAAGTTTACTTATGTCAGACTATATAAATCTTGCAGAGAAGTAAAAACATATTTCTAGTTACTTTTTATATTGGTATCTATACTATTTATAATCTATTAATCAAGATAATACTAATGACATGAAAAAGTCTTTAGCAGAGATCTATGTAGTGCTTTCGACATCCTATGGCTGATGAAGGTAATAATTATAAAGTGACCATTTAGGTATACAGGGTCATTTTGTCATTACGTTACTACATGAAACCGCGCATTTATCTTCTTGAGAATAAGTTTACAATCAATTACTCGAAGCGTAGATGCGAAATAAAAATGTGAAAATTTCGAACGAAATATATATTAATGAAAAGTTATTTCTATTTTACGCACCTTAATGCCACTACTACTACCCTAAGATAATTATTCGCAGCTGCAACAATAGACTTTCAGTCAGAAATACATCACGCACATGCCATATTTGCACTAAACTGGATATTTAAAAACGGGAATTTTAGTGAAAATATTCGTTATTGATAAATGATTTTTGACACAATGTTAGCAGGGTTAAAGACGAGAATGTGCTTTCATTTATTAACACAATGTCAAAATGACTCTGTAGGTAACACCCTTCAAACTCCGCCAACTTATCTAAAACAGGACACTATAGTTCTTACTCAATAAAATCGATATACGACTGCGTCGAAAATTCACGTCGAGTCCATCATTCATCTCTATATACTTATCCATACATATCATATCTTCATATAAACTGTAAATTAACTTACTTCCAACTACATCGAACGTATGTTGAATACAGAATCAATATGTGCGTAATTACTACAGCTTGAGCCTCGAACACGTAGTCAATATCAAACGAATATACGTGATAAGAAATTATTTCACATAGAAGGTTTGCATAATTTTATGTATGTAGAAATGTATATCGAGAATTTGAATTTTAAGTGTAGTGACCGTCGGATTAGCTTATCTTGTGTTGTCAAATGACTGTGTGTAATTTGACTAAAACTGTCATTTAAATAACTACTTTCAGTGTGAACTGTTAAGATACATTTGAATTGACGACTTGAGTAAAATGTATGCAGTGGTATCCCCAGATATTAATTTATTTGTCGAGCGATATTAAAATAAATATATTATGCCGTTGACAGTTAATTATTTATTTAATAACATTTTGTATGGTTTGGTCAAATTGTTGCTTTTATATTGGCTTATTTATAGCTATTATAATATGTTATTTGGCTGCAATACTTATAATCAAATATAAATTAAAGCCGTAGGTACGTAGGAGGCAAAGGATAGCTTTTATTGATTCGATGATAATTAAAAAAAATATCAGTCAATGTTAGACAATCCCATGAGGCTCACCATCTGGATTATTCCGGCTTAACTTACTAGATCCATATTGAATATCATCTTTCAACGATATCATCACCATCAGCCGCACGATATCCACTGCTGAACATGGAATTATGATAAAAATTGCATCTAATAGCATATTTTCAACGGTATCTAAAACGCTAATATACGCCATGCATATCCACTCTACTCGACCGCACTAAATTGAGACGTCTCGTTCAGTTCTGACAGGCCCAGAAGACGATATCACGCTGCCTATTCGTCGTAAAAGGAGTTTCTATAACTCCTACACTCTACAAGACCGCAGTTCCGTCCTCGCTACTGAGGACCTCGCCGCGTTCCCCTACCCCCGACCCTTTTAATTGTTTCGGGCTCGCGCGCAGACGCATACGGTAATGGATAGATTGTTTACGCTCGTGCTTAATCGTATATGTCTCGTCCTCTTCCACTGGCCGACCTGAGCCGAGGTTTATAACCCGTTAGTGGGTGTTCGATTAAATTATTAAACATAAAATTTAAGTGGCAACACTTTTTCTTGTAACACCAAGCGCCGGTGACGCTCGCCCTTCTTCCTTCTCTTCCGGTATGGCGACGCACCGGGACGGCGTGAAAATTTATTTGATTGTTAATTACATATATTACATCTATAAAAAATACAGTCCATAATATAGTTGGTGTTTCATTAAGCAGGATTTTCTTCTGCATGGTCGCTTAATCTTCAAGTGTTGCGAGCGCCTAAAGCGCTCATCCAAAAGTTCGGTGTGTTTGTATAAGCCTACCCTTGTCAGGCCAACAAACGTTTGTCAAGTAAAAAAATGGCATCCGCTAGTATATTTTCAATGTATACGCTGGTAAGTATGTGTCCTAGCTTCATCTAAAATCTTACTTTTATCTTACTTATACTAATATTAAATATGTGACTATTTGGATGGATATTTATTCAAAAACAGCTGCACACATTAAAATTAAATTTGGCAAGAAAATAGAACGTGTACAGGGGTAAGCACATTGGTTATTCTTATTCTGGTAATTTACTCTTATAGGAAATAACTGAATTTTTTTATCGTTTTTTTTTAATATGGTGCTGGCGTCATACAGCAGATTACAGATAGGGACTTTTGTTGCGGATAAGGCATCAAATGCGAGTGAAGCCGTGAGCAACACCTAGAATAGTATAGAATCATAAGTTTCAAGCGAAATGCTATTCGTGTCACCACTATGGGCGGGCGACTGCATTCTCCTTACTTAATTTATTCTATACTCGTAAGTTATTCATGACTCGATTTATTCAATAGTATGTCGTTAGTTTCTCAAAACTGTGTATACTAGTAATTATATACTGGGGCCTTATTCTTTTTGCCACATGTTAATTTTTCATTGCAGAGCAGGCTCGCAACGCATCGAGTTGCGTTTGACACGACAAAAATTAGCATACATAACGATTCCACGGTAATTTTTTGAAGGTAACATAACGTGGCCGTGTTACGAGTTAATACTGTCATGGAGAATAAGGCGCCTGTAAAAATAAATAACCGATAAACTAATAGTTGTGTACATTTAAGTCTATTCAATCCTTCCTTGTCAATCCTTAAGTGAAGCGGTGATGGCCTTGTTGGGAGTCGAAAGGAATGCAGAGCTGAATGTCCGCAGGTTGTATAATGCAGTTGTTTAACAATCACGTCAACATAATCATTAATTAGTGTTAAAAACATCCATCCAAATTACAAAGTAATCCATATAATAGGAACACCAGAATCTTTGTACAGTTTTACTATCAAACTGTTTCAGATAGACTGCCACAAAGAGCCCTAAAACTATATAGAGCGGGCATTGAGAAGATGTGTCATAAAAATATTGCGCTCATGTGATAGTTACTACCGTCAAATAGTAAAACACCAATGTAAAATACTTCATATTTTTTCCATATCGTGATTTGCAGGTTTTAAACACGCATATTAGTATTTTCTGTAAGTATTTTATTTTTTACGTTGACGTCTTATCACACGAACGTTTAAAATAAGACGACTTATTATCAATTGGTAATAACTTTGGAGCACAAATTTGGTCTTGATTTCTGGTCTATAATTAACTATACTATTTAATGACTGGTCTGCTAGTTATTTATATTTATAACTTTTGTCGCTTATCTTCCACAATCTTCAACCGACGATTCGAAATTCGAATAATAAATAAATCTAACCTCAAAGTCTTAATTCTTTTATATTTATAATATTTTATCACTTATCTTCCACAATATTCAATCAACTATTCGAAATTCGAACATTAAATGAATCTAACCTCAAAGTCGTTTGTAACACACTCCAAGTACAAAATATTTCTTAACATCCCCAACCGACGCTATTATTGGCAGGTGACGTTTACGAGACATGTACGAGAAGGGACGGTAATTGGTTGATTTATTTTGGCAAAAATTTTTATTTTTGACAAAAAGAGTTTTATTTAGCTGAGTGGCAACGTTCAATAAAAGAAACAGAGCGCTGGAACATTTACCCCGTCGCATTCCATTTTCCGTTATAACCTTTGACCTCAACACAATACACATTTGGTTTATTGCCTAATCGACCTTATGATATTAAGCTATTATCCAAGGACTGGTATGAGCGAGGCAGTGTTCCATATATTTTCTCACAAAATTACATAATTCTAATGATTTAGGCATGTTATACACACATCACGCATTTATCCCTGAAGGGTTATGCAGAGGCGCAACCAGGGCATCTACTTTCACCAAGTATGTTCCATCCTATGATATGGTAGGGGCCGTTCAACTATTACGTAACGCAATTTTTGAAGATTTTGGAACCCCCACCTCTCCATGTAACGCGCCGCAATGTTTTCCTGTACCCCCCCCCCCCCAAGTTATGTAACTGTAAAGCGACATTTTTTTTGGAATATTCACAATTATTTTACGCAATATACCGGAAAATCGCTATAATACCTTTGTTATTGTTTTAAATGAAAAACAATGTTACATAACACTTTGTACTTTGTACGAGATCCCTCCCGCCCAAATTGCGTTAAGTAATACTTGAACGGCCCCATAGAGGGCGAGCCTATCGCCATATCAGGCACAAATTCAAGACTTCGGGCTGATACTAAGCAGAATTCCCAAATATCACTTTGCCCGACCCGGGATTCGAACACAGGACCTCAGAGCGCTGCCGTACCACGCGCATGTAGTACAACTATGCTACCGAAGCAGCACATATTAGGCATATTACCCAGAATAAACATAAGTTCACTCTTGTAATACAGAGAGTTTAAAGACACGAAAATCATATACGATTCAAGAGAGTAGCTATTGCTCAATCACTAGAAAAATCTAAGAATGCGTCTTTCAATGAATCAGATAGTGAAATAAATAGAAAGGCGTAGGAAAGATCCGGCAGTTTAAAGTTTAGATGTTACTTACAGGGATAGCATAATGCAGGTGTTGAAATTCACTTACGCTGATAAAAATCTAATTAACGAATATTAACTAGTTGTAGAAATTTAAAGCTAAAAAATATACCATTAGAATATTTTTATTTTCCACCACAGACTGACAAAAAGGGAAAATTAAAAAAAATTGCATTGTTCTAAAACCTAATCCAAGTAATCTTTATTAAAGCCTAATTAAACTTAACTTCAGCATAAAACACAAGTTATTACATAATAATACCGGCTTAGTTACTAAAGAAAACAAGGGTAGACGATGGGTTTTATGTTTTAAGTTTAAAACTTAAGATCGAGTTTTGCGTGCACGTTATGAAGCCTAATAGAACGGAGGTGTGTGAAGCTGAGCGTAACTCACGCTCTTATTCACTTCCGTTGCGAGATATAAGACTAAAGGAGGTTTGTTAGCGTCATCCTGTTCAAAGATCCTGTTCAAACATACTCAATACGTTCCTGATTGATTCTTTGCAAAACCGGCGGACTCTCGTGTTTTGTGACGCAAAATGTTTGAACACAATTTATTCTCATTATTGTGTTTGTCTCAGCGAAACTGTGGGTGGTTAAGTAACCATCGTAGTCTTGATACGCGATTTCTCTCAATACGCTGTTTTAACCGACTTCAAAAAAATGAGGTTATCAAGTTGGCGTGTTTTTTTTTTATGTTTGTTACCTCAGAACTCGCTGATTTATGGACGGATTTGTTCATGTATTTATTTAGCTTAACTAGCAATTTTAATTAGGCACCGACTCCAAAATTGGTATCCAGTATACACGTTATGTGAAATTATTTTTGGTTTTGAGTGTTTTTTTTTATTATCAGCTGCTTTTGATCGGGCCTTTGCCAGCGTGAAAGTTTTCCCGAGATAAAGTCCCGCTGTATGTATTCCCGGGATAAAAATTAGCCTATGTTTTTCCCAATCTCAAGTATCTTTGTACCAATTTTCATTGAAATCTAGTAGTTTTTGAGTTTATCGTGCTCAGACAGACATATACAGGACTTCGTTCTATATGATTTTTGTATGGATTTAAATTTTATATTATTTACACATCACGCTTTTATCCCTGACGGTGTAGGCAAAGCTCCATGGCAACCACTTTCCGCCTGTGTATTCCGTTTCGTGGTATAATAGTGGCTGCCTCTTCAGGAATATGTAGCGTGAGTGTGTGTGTAAAAAAAATGTTTAAAAAGATGTCCTGACGGTTATAATAAAGGCTCATAAAGATAAATAGCTTAGAAAGGTCATTATGAGCGTATTATGAAAACATTGGCTAGTTACGAAAGAATATATTTTAACAAATTAAAATGCTTTTAAAATTCAAATAATTCTTGTGAACATGTCTTTCAAAATCTGTTGAAAAGCCGGAGTGGTTTTTCCATCTCGTTTTATTTTATTTGAAATAGCTTTTGTACGCGACTTCGTCCCACTTTTCTTATAAAAGAAATTGGAAAATTAAGGAGCTCCACAATAGTGTACAAGTTGTAGGAAGACAAACCACAGAGAATTC
>NW_023594731.1:0-12481 GCF_014839805.1 Manduca sexta | reverse complement strand
GTGTACTTATGCTATTGACACTTCCTACACAGTCGCGTGTATACAAAACCGATTAGCACTATAAACTATGATACTTTCTGTACTAATAACCATGCAGTTTCAATTATCATTTCTACACTCGGGCACTTGTATTACGCACGCACAGCTCATAAAGGCGGTAGACCGTGACATTTAATAAGTAGTTCATAGCAATTAATTAGGTCTGCCCTGTGGGCATCGAAATTACAAGTTTTTGTTCACAGCGGTATCGAGTGCAAAGATGAGGTGTTCGCAGCACACCAAGTGCAGCACGCCGATCTGAAGCCCCGGTGGCAGTGACTGCACCCGTACCCGCGCCCGCGCCGCTCTGTGCGCCTGTCGCGCCGCCTGCCAACGGCGCAATAGTCGCCGCCGTACCCTCCGACGACGAGCGACCTATACCCGTCACAGAGCTCATTTTCGCACCGCGAAAGAAAGAAATGAATAAAGGCTTTCTCATGTTCTCCCAAGACGAGGAGGGACTTACAAGTGAGTGGCTCTCGAACCACAGCTTAGGTATCCGATGTTGCTTTATTGTGTTTTTTATTGATTTCGTTGACGCAGCACTGTTTATGATGGTTTTGTTTTCTTTCAGTGCTTAAAGACGAGCCGGAAGATCTGACCCATTTGGCACCTACGGCTGGTGACGCTTGTATCCCTCTGGAGAACAGCCCGTTTGACATGTTCGATGATTTTATACTAAGCGACAATTACTGTAGCCTTTTGGGTGATGAATTGGCTAATGCGTCACCGGTAGACTCTCTAACTCCTGATTCGTTGTTATTATCTTCGCCCGAACCTCAGGTGATAATTCATTTTGTTCGATTGAAATATTTGTGTAAGGATTTTGTTGTCATTTATTATAATCGATGATTGATATTTTTCAGGAGAATGAATCGTCATGTGAACAATCATCGTTATTAACAGAACTGTCGTTGGACGCGTTTGACGGCACGAGGTCGGATAATGATATTGACGATGGAAACTCGCCGTTCATACCGACGAGCGACGAGCTGCCGGTGCTGGAGCCGGCGGTGATGTGGGGCGCGCTGCCCGACAGCGTCAGTCTGGCTCGCCCCCAGCCCACGGAGACACACAATGCCTCCCCAGCACCGGCGCTACAGCGCTTGCTCACTGCGTCGACCACAGGCCCGCCGCCACAGGATCTCATTACCAATATATATTCAGATCAAGGTAACTTTTCAATGCAAACATGAATATATACGTTTTGAATTAGAATGTATGTTATATCAAATTGTATTGTTTTAGGTCTCATACCGAGCAGAAGCGTTGCGTCTTGGGATACGGGTGTGAAAAGAGTATTGAAGCAAGAGCAGGAGCCGTGCGCGAAGCGTGCTAAGCGCAGCCCGTCCCCGGCGCCGGCTAGAGCGAGTAGCAAGCCCTCGTCGAGCGTCCTCATGAATCTGCTGGTGAGCGGGTGCGACGTGGACGCCGGCTATATCTGCATGGTGCAGTGCAGGCCGCGCCACAAAGCGAAGGCCTGAGGCGCGCCGTGCGACCACACTCAGACTCATAAACTGTGATAATGCGCGTCCAGTGTTCAAACGATAATTGCCTCTAGCTAGTTCCGAGCTACGCAGCACTTTACTCTGGTCGGAATTTGTACGAATTAAATTTAAACACAGTGCCGTCGATACATGTGATATTAACCGTATACATA
The DNA here is from genome assembly GCF_014839805.1 of Manduca sexta. Classification (NCBI taxonomy): domain Eukaryota; kingdom Metazoa; phylum Arthropoda; class Insecta; order Lepidoptera; family Sphingidae; genus Manduca; species Manduca sexta. The sequence goes on along the minus strand of NW_023594731.1, from coordinate 10,782 downwards.
CCAGTGTCTGACTGAAGTCGCATCTTATTACTCTAATCAGCAAGTCCCACGAGACAATAAATGATACGAGCCAGATTAAAGTCTGTAAAGGCAATTCGACCGTCAGGCGTGTAGTCGTAGGGGCTCGGCGCGAGGACCGGTTAGCGTAGTTAATCTTCCACAGACTTGCAATCTCGTGCTTCGCCCGAGGGCGTTAACCAGAATTAGTTTTAGGTGATGTGCGGGTAAACCCGTGTTTTTATTGTAACTGTGTAAATTTGTAAGCAGTCGAGCGTTGAGTTTAGTGCTTAAGTTAAACGTGCGCATATCGTGGTGGTTATGTGATGAACAATGAATCGTTCCTAGGTTAATGTAGTTACCGAACGTCCCCAAGGCCGGGACGCGCCGCGCCTCCGTCTTATGTTCGTAGCTCGAACCGAGTCAATATTAGTAGTTTTATTTTACCTTGTTCTCAGAGGTTATCGCTATTTATTAGTTACTGTAATTCTACGCTTAGTTAATGTTAACTAGGTCTAATGTTATCTTTTACATTGAAATAGTGCTAGTTGATTTTAGACGTTTTACACGGAGTGTAGCCGACGCGTACGACGAACAGCACGATGGTTGGCCCGCGTGTTTGCCGTTCCCACTGCCAAATGACACAGAGTACAACTTACAGCGAAGTTGTGTTGTATACGGTTTTATGTTCGTTACGTATACACATTATATTTTGAGATCTTTACACAAAACTTTAGGGAGTTGTCACAAGTTGAGAATATTAACTTAAGCAGCTGCGTTGCATTGTAAAGTAGTGTGTACGTCATAGTGTGCTTGACTCGTCATCGCATATGAGTATTCTAAATTAAAGACGTCGAGCGTATATAAATATTTTAACTTATCATCGTTGTTTTAATAACTTATAGCGTTTAAGTGATGACGATGTGAACTAGAGAAATGTTATATAATTATTTATTTTTCTGGAGAGAAATAAATATTGTGAAGTTGACAAAGAGACATTTAATAAAATGAAAAAAATAGTGTTGGTAAAAGGTGCACTTTGCTGATTTTATTGACCTTTCCTTATTCCCAAATCCTATGAGTATCGGCTTTGACATTTTACAAGCGAAAACACATTATAATTTTATTTTCTGCATTTATATATGAAATCTAATTTGTGCTGAAAATGCTTCGACAAAAATTCTGCAATATGAATTTTCAGGGTGAATATCGGAGTAATCTCATTAGAGCTAGTTTTTAATATCCGATGTCTGTAATGAAATTTTATATAACTAGATTATGATCTTCATCGTGCTCATGTGCAATATTTATCTAGAATGTAAACCAAGAATTACATTAAAATCTAAGACCCATTAAATTCAAACAGGAAAATATAGTCACTATGAAATAGAATACATAAGTCTGACCTTATTAAGAAGTAATAAAACGTAATGGAACCCAAATTAATTTAAAAGGTCACAAGTTTTGATTGTTTTCGCGTATCGTTGATTTAATTTCGAGGTAAAAAACAACAGATTACACATTACGCAATCGGTGAAGTTATTTTCATCACGATATTATCAGAACGTAAAGTTTCTGTAGCACTGTCGGAATAATTAATGTAATCGATTTTCTTGCCTCGCGAATTTTATGTAATAATATTTCGATAAATTCTGTTCTTTGTTCATATATAGAATCACTTGTCTTGAAACAGATTGATAGAGAAATAGTACTTATTCTCAGACGTATAAATAACCTTATTATTCACACAATTCATTCAAAATTTCTTATAAAATATGATCAGTTAGTTCGAAGTATCTGAATAGTGAATAGAGGCGAAATTGTTGCAAGACTAAGGTCAATAAGCAGACGAGAAATCCTTTTAAGCCGTCCCTCGAAGCGTCATGGCCTCCCTCAGATATCGCTGGCATAAAAAGGCCACTGACATGGAATTTGTCCCGACCATCTTATTTCCTTTCTGTTTCGCTTTTATTGCGTCTACGGTATTGTGAGGAATAACTGCGTACGTTATGCGACGGGCTCAACTGACTTTAACTGTCCTAAAGTCTTGTATTTAAATAACAATACACGGTTGTTTAGGGCTGCCATGACACGAAAATAAAGAGACATAATTTGGAGTAAAAATGTGTCAAATATTTCTCTCAGAAATTAGGCCGCGTCTACAGATATGGTTATGTTCTTAAAAAAGTCCTAGAGAAAAATAGAACACGTAAACCCAAGATGGCTTAGGCGTTCTACTTTTGCAGTGAGATGTTTCGCAGCCCTAGTTTAGTCCTAACTTAACTCCGTTATAAACGATCCCAGCCAGCCTTGAGACGGATTCTTAGATCAAATATATTTGTCGAGGTGTGGTATTTGCACGCACTTTTAACATCGGCATAAACACTGCTGAGTAGGGCGCGATGAAACTTAAGTTAAGATTAATTTTATGATGTGAAATCTTGTTTTTTATTACCTTCATGTTTTAATAATATTCTGAAAGTAGCATTTTTTTATGATTGAATGCCCGGGTTCTGAATAATAAGTCATCCGAGCATTAAGATTTCATAACGTGAAGCCCCTAAAAACTCTTAAGTTCCTTCCATGTAAACGTATTTAAGGATTATTAATTTAATTATTTTTATTTAGGGCCGCTTTTCCATCATTAGGTAATTTTATTTTAAATAAAATACAATACAACGAATTAAAATTACAGTTGTGTGTATGATTTGGTTAATATGTCTCTTTTATAATCAGTCACGTCATAATTTATTTTATTTGACGATTGAAAAAGCAGCCATTATTCATAAATCGAGCAAAGTGAATAAAATATTTGGTCTTATAAATTGATCGTAGAATCGTAGTGATATATTCTAAAGACGTGGGCAGATCTCTAAAAAAATCTACCATATTAGAAATTATTTTTCTGTGCTCCTTTTCTATATGAACTTTAATTATACCAAATATACTTCTCCGTGCGCGCAATGTGTTTTAAAAGGGGTACGTTTTTTCCTTTAATTAATAATTAATTTTGGCACATAGTTAGACCATAATATAATAAAAAGTGAGGAATAAATATTATTTACTTCCTAATTTTTACTTTATTCCAAAAAGTACACAGTGCCTCTTGTATTCCCAAACGGAGTCACGAGCGATTTTTGAATCTAGTTAGCTAGTTTTGTATAACAAAAATATTACGACAACTTTTATGCAAAGACATTCGTTTTGTTTTGGCTTTTGTGTATTTTTCTTGAGATGATAAAACATGTTCAGTGTTTGTAAGTAATTTGCGAGGTTGTCTGTTTTCTCCGTAGGGATCTCGGCAAAGAAACGTTGTTTTCATGTTACGTATTAGATTGGAAAATTTATGTAAAAATGTTTCTGTAGCTTATGTAAAAAAAATAAGTTTATTATATTGCTTTGAATGACGAGACGATCTCGCCGTTCGCCTGATGGTCAGCGATACGACCGCCCAAAAACAGTATAAACATCATCCAACACCTTGTATTACAAAGTATTGTTTGGTATTCCACTGCGCTCGCCATCCTGTGACATGAGATCTAAATACTTGTTATATTTAATGTTGTTATTCTTGTTATCTCTAAATTGTACATAAAGCAGTATCTTAAGTTTTTAAATTTTCTACGAAATCTTTATCCTTAACAGAATGCTTATCCTCGTGTGAAACGATGTTTCGTGTTTGCATTGATAATACAAATATAAAACTAGAAAAGACTATAAGCCAATGAACCAGAAACTGCAAACAAATCTAGACAAAAAGGTGTCAATAAAATTAGCACATGTAGTGTTTATTTTCCATTACCGCGAATAAATATAATGTGACCTTTTTCCTCATACTGAGTAATCATGCGGTATAGCAGTGCACGTAGGCATTTACTGTAGGATATTAATTTTATAAGTGCTAATTTCGGAACTCGGTCACTTTAATAATCAAAAAAATTAAACACAAGACTCATTTAACTCGCACATATTTTAACAACAAAATAAAGGTATAACATGAAAGTGCATGTTCATATCTTACATTCCCAGGCATGCATTACCTCGTAAAGAGATGAAGGTAAAAAAGCTTTTTAAATATAAAACGCGAAATGATCTTATATTATGCTCTTTGTTGATATGTGTGAAGTGATAAATTTACGTTCCTTCAAATAACTTATTGCTATTCAATTTACATACCGCGATTGTGTATAGCCTGCTTCTACAGACTTAACTTCTTACACATCATGTAGAATTACAATTTTCATTTTAGTTCCCATTATTACTGTTTTATTATTTCATCTATGAATATAAAGCTTTGCGAAATTATACCTCCATGACAACTGTCTCGTAGAGGTACAAATAGCACGTATTTTGGAAGAACATGGAGATTAGCGTTACATACATGCTTGGTCTAAGCAACAGACAACACATAATTACATTAATTATATGAAGATTTATCTTGTAATTAAGAAGTTACTCTTAACATGAACCCTGAAAATTACCAGTTTTATTGTTCCCATATTTTTTTACAAGTCTCATATCATTTATCAAAGGATATTGAAAAGTTTGAACGACTTTTAAAATCATGTTTGAAAAAATAACAATTACCATTACTATGCAATATGCATGCAGGCAAGGAGCTGTCGCAAAGCAGTAGGTTAATTTGAAATTTTTATCGATCACCCACAAGGCCGCAGCAGGCGAGCCGCATTGCACCAACTGGCATCTGGTGGTGCACAACCCCCATTTCAATATAATTAGTTTTGATGCGCTATAAACCAAAGTAAAAAAAAAATCCACTAAACATAATTTTATAAAAGGAAAAATTTGTTATACACTAAAGTATTTTTTTTATTAGTGGAATGAAAAGTTAAGTGACAGTCTGAAAAGCTTACGTTTTATCTCTTGAGACCCCAGTTTACAATAGCCAGAACGTTACAAATTTAAAGACGCCTATTTCACAGCATGAATAATTAACTACTTGAAAAGTATCAATGTTTAATTACGACCAGTTTGAAGGTTTTGTGGAGGGAAATCAGTATTACGCAACCCGTCGATCATACAATGCACAAATAAAGCGACCGTGGACATACTTATTGAATCGCATAGCGCCTTAATGAATACTAAACACGACTGCAACCACAGACCTTAAATACGTAAGTGTGTCAATGAATACACGAATGTTGAGAGACGCTTGTACCGTTAAATATTCTTCAATCAATCTTATTACTCTATACAACATTCATAACGCTTTATTATAGTCTGACGCAGATATTGCGTAGAAATAGAGACGATAACTCCTTTGAAATTTATGTTTTCAGTGGTAAGGTCAAAGCTTATACTCTATATTTTACTCATCCGACGTGCGCCTTTTTGCTAGCGGCAAAAACCTTAGATGTAACGCTGGACGATCGCATAATTTATGTCTAACAAGTCTGGGTACTTCATTTGCTAATTTTCTTCGTCTGTGCTTACAGGATACGCCACAACCGTCACCCCAGAGTCAACATAATATGCACACCAATTACCAGATGATACAAAATGCACAGGCATTAGGGGGCCAAGCCATGAACAGAAACAGTATCCAGATACCTGTTATAAACATCGTTCCGACCATAAATAATCAAATATCGCGCACCAACACGCCTATCAATCAAGTCATACGCACAAGCATGGCCAGCCCGATGTCTCCTTTAAGCCTGAGTATCGGCAGTCCGATGTATTCGCTGCCGCCCAGCCCGAGCAGTTACAACAGTCCCGCCATGAGTCCTGCTCAGAGAGACCGCATGATGAGTCCGTATTCTTCTTCGCCATCGTTGTCCCCGATGGGTAAGTACCAAGTGTACAGTCCAGGGAGGTTGATGTCGCCGGCGGGCGTGATCCAGGGCTGCGACCCGTACCTCACGACCAAGATGCAACCCAGCCCGGGGTTCCCGATGCAGACAGAAATGCTCCTGGATTCGAACGTGCCGCTGACCACGTCCGACTTCTGGCCGGACACGGACATGCTCCAAGGAACAAGCGACTTACTAACGGCTTTCGATGACGTCAAACTAGGCTAATTTTTTAAGTTGAGAGCGCGGTTGAGGAGTGATTTCCCGAATTGGATGAGTTGTGCGATGATTGAATACTGCCTACGTAAAAAGCATTTCTGTATTACGACTGTGACCAAATATATAATTTATCAATATTCAGTTTTTCACACAAACATTCCCGTAAAGATGTTTTTTACTTTCAGTAGAACAGTCTTTTAGAAATCACTCGAATGAATGCAGGGTCGGAATGGTTAGGGACATAATAAAAGGATTCCACGCGAATTTCTCATTTCAACCAAAGTTGTTTTTTTTACTGCGAGCACAAAATGAACATTCTTCCTTTTGTCTATACATACTGGTTATGTTTAAATCGTGTCAAATATAATAGTAATTACTGCTATATCTAATTGAACAATTTACTTGGAATCCTGGTGATGTAACGATGTGACTTAGATTAAAATATACTACATAATATAGTGAAGTGAGTATGTATACCTACCGTGTTATTTGTATGTAGGTATGTGTTTACCTACGTGTACATAATATGTTAGTGCGGTTGTAAATTAGATTTTTATAGAATTTATGAACAAAACATAGTTGAGGCAGATGTAAAGATCTCCTGTAGTTCACACGTAGTTCTTAATTATTGTAAGTTTGTTGAATTAAAATTTTAACTATATTACCTTTTGTAATAGCAAGGAAAATTTGTTTCTTACATCAATCTATATACTATCGTAAAACCAACTAATATTTTGAAAATTGCAACGTTTTAGAAAAAATAAAGATATCATTTTGTGTAAGTTATTTTAACTGAACAATAAAAGTAATCTTCACAAAATAGATTACAAATGGATGGATAGAAAATAGATACAAAATAAAATCGATAGGGCGTCCTACTGAAAACTGAAGAGTGCAATTTCGCAAATGCGCCATCGCTCTACGATGGTGAATTAAAAAACAATTTCGTAATCCAACATCATTACGATTGTCGACGAACATGACCCAGTCGTAGGTAGATACTTCCTCTACACCCTCTGTCGACATTCCAATGCAAACTGCAAGAATTTTCGCAATTACAACAGTTTTCTATTGGAAACCTTTTAAAATAATACATTTTGGTGCTTAAACAGGGCCCCTGCATCTGTCTCAATTATGAAAATATTTTTATATTAAAATTATATAAAGAAGAAAATTGGCATATGGTATATCTATGATAATTCAGCGTCACGTATTATTCGGCATGGTATTTTATTTTCATTTATGAACATTTTCTCAATAATAATTAGAGTACGAGGGGGTTGTTTAGTGTAATGATCAAAATTATATACTCAGTTAGTGAATAAGAAAATGATTTTCTTTATCAAAGATTTAACATTATTGCCGTTGCGATGAAAACCAAATAACTAAGTATAATTTTGTTCGTGGAGCTCATTTTGACATGATAAAATCCATCACAATGTTTCATTGTTTCTATAATTGACTTCATGTAGTATTGTTGGAAATCAAAAGAAAATAATAAGACAATATTTTGATATTGGAATAAAACTATTTTGCGGGTGGTCCGCCCCGTGACCACGAAGGCTGCAGTCTTCGAAACGTCGGGAGAAAATTATAAAATTAATAATCTGCAATTATAAATCTGCAAAATAGTTTTTTATTTCAATTAACATTCGCGTATACATAGAAATCATTACAATATTTTGATTTTCAATAATATTATATCATTTAAACACTGCCTTTTGTCACAATTACTAACATTGGGCATATTGACATCTATAAAGAATATATTATTGTTTTTCTGCAAGAAATTATGTAAGGTGCATATGGACCCAGCGTTTTTGGGTACCACCTACTAAATACACTCGAATAATTACTACTTATATAATTTCCTTATTCCTGCTTTTACTAACTATTTATTTCTGTTTAAATTATGATATCCTCTATTACAAACACCCGTACACTTTAAGTACAATCAGCAAAATATAATTTCATATGACATCAACGAATGCAATTACTTTTCTTTAACTTAAATCTCGTTAGAATTAAACATGTAGTTAAGTTATATATTAAGTTCTCGAAGTTAATCGCCCGAGATGAATGTTTGCAATGTTTTTATCACACATAGAAGTGAAAAATATTTTATCGTGTAAGAGAATTGTTAAACTTGTTTAATTTCATATTAGTTGTAGTTCTAGTATGTGCCTAATTTTAATTTTTAATTAAGTATATGCTTTTTGTTTTAAGTATAAACTGAATGGAGAGAACATACTGCCAATTTTCACCGATTAACACATGTATACTTTGTTTTGTCTGATTTAATAATTTTGTTTTCGAGTCCACTCTGTGCCATAGGAATAAGATGTATTTCGTAAATGGAATATTGTCTTTTATATTATTCGGAATTTATAAAATGAAAATTATACATTTATAAAAATATATTACGAATTGAAATCATTTTTTGTAAATATACGTAAAATCAGATTGTTTTATATATTTAGAGATTAAATTACTGTCAATGAATTGTGCTTTTATTTTACCCCTTTTTAGTACCTTTCTAAATTTATTTAAACGTCTAAATCAAAGAGAATCATATTATATATGGAAAATATAAATTCAATGAATACTAATAATTAGTAATATAACCAGACTTTAAAAAGTATAGTTAGTTATAGAACTGCTTACAACAAAGTCGCCTGGAGATAAACGCCGCGAATATCCTTATGGAACGTAAATCCTTGCCGGCGACCTTCTTACAATTTTTTGGTGCCCCTACGTAGTATATTACTTACTCTATAGGTGCCCCCTGAAACCGGGGATCCATAGCATTTTGCCTGTCATGTCAGCCATTGTTGCAACTATAATACAGTATAGTCTTCATTCTACAAAATTTTATGTCGCGGATTCTGGACGTCGGGAACTTTGAGGGGCTTTTTTCGGTACATCAATAAATTCCATACAATCTATTTACGGATAATAAACGTATGCAGTTTTGTTACGCGCCGTTAAAATAGATTCAACTATTAATGAGCGTAAGTTCCATAATAAAGAAATAATTATTGTTTATCCTAAAACCTAATCGAATCAAAACTGCACGTACAACTTTTCTTGTTATTGTTCAAAAGCGCCATCTTTGCAATTCTATATTTAACTTATTTAGCGTCAATGTTATAACATGACACCGTTTTAAGTTTTAGCGCCATCTATCATTAGTTTGTACTTTTACAAAGTACCTAATTTTGTTACGTAATAAAGTTTTTTTAGGGAATTGATTATGGAAACTAAAATAGGCGACTTTAAATAATTATATCAACATAATCCATTGTGTTGCTTTTAACTTGTTCTAAATAAATTCATAATATCGTTATCAACTGGCACTATAATTTCAATGACAGTAGGTATAACGTACCGATGACAATGACAGCTGACAGTTGAAAAAGGTCACTCATTCGATTGGTTGCCCAAGTCGGTCGAGCAGAAAAATACTTTATTTTTGTGTTCACTTCATATTATTGATTGCGTCGTATGAAAATGAGTTAACATTCGTATTCTTGTGAGAAACCTAAAGTGAAAATTCCGTGATATACTAGATTATTTATTGTGTAGTTTGTGTAAAAATGGCATCAACACCAAAACAAGTGAACGGCAACGGTTCGATTAACAACGGCTCCCTAGGAAAAAGAAAAAAATCTCGCGGCAGCAGGGGGTCGTATCTATCGAAGTGGTTGGACAGGACAATGCAGCACATCCCAGAGCCAAGCTTGGACCCGTATGATTCTTATATAAATCCCAATGTGAATTGGACAATGTCGTCTCAATTTGCGCCGGGCTACGATCCATACAGGTACATCTACGGTTGTGCGGAGCCAGTGTCACTGCCCACGCTCCCTTCCTACTGCAGCCCTATGATCCACTTGGGCCCCGAGCACAGATACATGCAGAACGTAAACAAAGCAATGCCAGTGCAGAGGCCTCGGGTGCGGCGGCGGAACGACATCAAAGCGGAGGAGATCCACAGTACGCCTCTATCAAACAGTCAAACATATTTGCAGCCAAAGAACTTCACGGACAGCCAAGATTTTGCGAGTTTACCGCCCATAGTGACTTCAGTTGCTGATACAAATTCCAACAGTGACATGAATACGAATGAAAAAGACGACGGCAGTAATGCGAGGAGATACAGTGACCCATGTGTAAGGGGGCTGCCTGATATAGCAAGGCCAGAGAATGGAGATGCTGAGTCAGGCTCAGAGACAGGATCAGACTTCTCAGGCAGCCAAGTGGGGAGCAGACTACTGACGTGTCTCCTTGACCAAATAGCATCACTAAAGTCATCAAATGAAAGACTGAACAAAGACTTACTGAGTACCAGAGGTGAGTTATTCAAGTACCATTTCATGGAACCAGTAGATGACATGGTTGTTAAGTTTGAAATATTAAAAAAAACTGTGAATAATCTATTTGGACACTATATTGGTCACACTTTGCTTCTGCCGCCAATTTGTTGAAATATTTTTGTAGAATACAATGAACTTTTATCAATAACAGTTATGATATTTATTTTTCAATAGAAGCATAGTAAGTTGAGTCTGAGAAGTTTAGGATTAAATTGCAGAATAAGTAAAGAATTTTAAAACATAAATAAGAATATTCCACTATGTTAAGTAGTGATTAGTTTTTTGTCAACCTGCACATTCTTCATGCATGATTAAATGTTATTAATGTCCTACCCACATGGTGTATAAGGCCATCCTTTCAAATCACACCTACATAT
>NW_023594730.1:0-15029 GCF_014839805.1 Manduca sexta | reverse complement strand
GTTAAAAATAATCACGCCATAAAGATTAATTCGCTAAATGGTTCCTTTACTGTACACAATGATAGTCGTTACATTTCGGCACCCTTTCACTTTATTGTGTACACTATATTCGTGCTCTACTTACTACCACTAACTTGTTTTTTTATTGTTCAAATCCTTAACTTGTTAATTCGTTTAAATTCAACATATATATATATTCAAAGTATAAAATAAATAATTGTAATTTTTGATACAGTTAATTTACCTACATAATATTTTGACCTATATATTATGTCTATTGTAGAAGTATATTTTATTTATAATCTAACGCAGTCTGAAGTGGTAGTATGTATGTAATTTGTCATATTTAACAGCTTTCGTCTATATTTAATCAGCCTCATGCTTGTTTGTATACTTTGATAAGCTTGCTTGGTGTACATTTATCTGATAATGTCTTGAGTTTTGTTCTTCAGTTTTGAAGATAAGCATATTTGTTATTAAACTCACATGTTGCTTGAGAGTCAGTATTTTGGAAACAACTAAACATAACTATTAGTTATGATAACAATATTTTTTTAGTGTTATTATTTTTAAAGAGTTAAAGAAAAATATTCTTGTGCTTTTAGCTTTGTTACTGTAGTACATTTTGTTGCTATGTGAAGCTAAATCCATATTTTACAAAATTCCAAGTTTTAACAACTTTATCAACAAACAGTAATTATAATGACAAAGATTTTGTTTTATAACTATTGTCATAATTTTATTTTGTTAATAATTAATTAAACTTAGTGTTACAAGACAATATATTATATAATAAAATTATAACACAAAGTTATAATATTATTTATAATAACTTGTGGTAAATATTAGTTAGAAATGAGATAAATCATAACAGTTATCTATTATTTTCATTTGTAACATGTTCATGGGAAAGTGTAATTGAATGGTTCATTGAGTCTTAATTTTTCACACTTCACATCTATCTGCTATTGCAATTGTGCTGTGTGAATCTATATTCATATCATACATAGAAAGAAAGTCCATGAATTACTTTTAAATAATGTGTTTACATTTACACTTTCTTTTATAAATTACAATGTATATAATAATAAATCCTTATGTGCATTATGTTAATTGAATGTCAATATATACATATTAAATATAGTAGTTTGACTATATTTTTTTAGTAGATAATAATAATAATAAATAATAATATCAGCCCTGTATTATATACTTGCCCACTGCTGAGCACGGGCCTCCTCTACTACTGAGAGGGATTAGGCCTTAGTCCACCACGCTGGCCTAGTGCGGATTGGTAGACTTCACACACCTTCGAAATTCCTATAGAGAACTTCTCGGATGTGCAGGTTTCCTCACGATGTTTTCCTTCACCGTTAAAGCGAACGATAAATTCACAAAGAATACACACGTGATTTTTTAGAAAAGACAGAGGTGTGTGCCCTTGGGATTTGAACCTTCGGACATTCGTCTTGGCAGACCGTTCCACATCCAACTAGGCTATCGCCGCTTAGTTTTAGTAGATATTTACTAAAAATGCTATGCCTCTAAAGCTTGTCGCTTAATGTTTTGATAAAATCTCATTATAATATACAATCTAAGAGGATATTTGTATACAACAAAAGTTGTATTATAAACTTTTCTCAAACAAAAAGAAGCCTTATCTGAGATATTACATGTTACAAATTTCATTCAAATCAGTTTGTGGTACAGTTGCATTAACTGGGCTGTAACATCATTCTGAAGTCCTGGTATTGAAGTTTGAGTTAGGTAAAGTGTTATTTAGATTTTCTTTATATAAGCCTGGGTCTGGAATTGCCTAGCTCATATGGGAATGAATACACATAACTAAAAATGGGTGCTCTGGTAGTTCCTGTATGTACCTCTTCAGGGAAAAATGCGAGAGTGTGTTTATTTGTTAGTTTGTGCCGTTTTACAAACAACCAAATACAAATAAACTTCACAAAATTTTACCATCTATGACTATGATAACACAATGAATAGTAGACTATAAAGAACTTCATCATTGTGATGGTAAGGTTCATTGTCCATTTGATACACATCCCTTCTGTTCACTGCACTTGCACAGCATGCCTTGTAATTGGATTAAATTAAACTTCTAACATCTTATGTTTGTGTACTTTTCATTGTTCTATTACTATGGTTGTTGTTACTTAACTATCTAGTTATTTTATTATATGTATTCCTATCTATTACAATGAGTTACTGAAGATACCTATTAAAAAGGATTCTTGAATAAACAAGTCTTAGGTGTTTGTCAAGTTTTAAATTATTGATTAAAATTTACTTTTATGTATTTTTCAATTATGTGTACAATTTTAATTGCAAATAGTTTTTATTAATTACCTGATTTTATGAAAAGTTTTAGTCACTTTACATGTTATTGATTATCAAAAGTCCAACATCTTAACAGTTTTTATTATCGTGTAAGCCTTTTTTAGGCTTAACATTGTAACTGTTTCAAAGTTTTTACTAGAGAGGCTTTTATTTTATTAATCTAAAAATACTTATGATATCTTTGCTGAAATTTTACAGGATGGTTATTTTACTAAGTCCTTGAATTATGTGGTAAATCCTATTAATATTATAAATGCGAAAGTTTATGTGTTTGTTCCTCTTTCATGAAAAAACTACTGAATGGATTTGAATGAAACTTTACAGTAATATTATTTATAATTCAGAATAACACATAGGCTATAATTTATAATGATTTTGTTTGATTGGGTCATAATATAACGATACATGTCAAGTATGTCGGAAAAAAAATATCCCGGAAAACTCCCTAACGCGGGCGATGCCGCGAGTAAAAGCTAGTATTTTATAATTAATAAAAAAATATCTCTAGGAAAAAAGCAAAGGGTTGGTTACAATGTTCAGTTTTCCTAAAATCTCTTAACATAATAAGCATTTGATTCTAAACTAATGATAAAAAATCACCATTGTGACTAAAAAAAACATATTTACTTTTATCATGGAAGTGGTTTAAATATAAATAAGCTTATATGAGATAACATATAAATACTGTTTTAAAATATAAATATTTGTGGTGACTCATAAAGCATACAAATATTATGCTGTATTACCTGTTCATGTAAATTATCAGCATATTTTGTATTTAAAATATTATAGTCATTAATGTATTTGCATGCCACATAACTTGATAATATTTACATTGAATGGTTTATTTGTTTTAGTTTTGAGGCGGTTCTCACAGCAAAAGGGCGCGCTAACTGTATTTTTAGAAGTTATCTATTCGGAATTTATAACACATATAGAAAAAATATACATATTTCTATACTAAGTTATTTTTAGTGAGATTGATTAAAAAAAAATATAATGTGGATATTGGTTTACTAATGTCATCATTTCCGAAGGTACATATCATTTTAATTTGCACCTAACACTAGAAAATAGACAATTTAATGAGGAACTTTTTGATAGCTTAAAATGTTGAAAAAGACGTATTTTATTTTTTAAAGAAATTTTTCGTAAACTGCATCCGTTCGCCCGTAACTCGTGCGCCATAAATGTCTGTTCATTTATTCTCTTCTATGTAGCTGGACCGATTTTGATAAGATTTTAAGACAGTATACTTTACTAAAAATATCTTTCATTCTGAAACAATTAAGGGTTCCGAGCAAAAAAAAAACTTTTTATAAAGTACAGATTAAGGTTTACACGCTTTTTATTGCTAAAAATGCTCCTTCTCCGCGGGGCGTAGACGCGCTTACAAGCAGATTTTATCCAACATAGAGAAAATTTCATGTTGCTGTTGTAATTTAACTATATGGCAATAATAGTTTTTACTGCAAAAACAATGCATCAAATAAAAATATGACCGTTATCATTTGCATTAACCTACTAAACAATTGTTTAAATTAACTATTTGTGAGTAATAAGGAACTGAATGTACCGTGTAGATATTACATCAGAAGACTAGCTATAAATGGCCCAGCTCTGCACTCAGCAAATGTACATTGATAAATTTACCATCTGAATTTTGTTCATAATCAACTGCGCTAAATTGGTTCGCGTTAGTAATACACAGGCTAAATCACAGTTGGTTGAATGTATTGAGCTTTTAGGTTTTGTGTTCCTAGTGTTCTTAATTGATTATACTTCCTTTGTTGTATGTTGGTATCGCATTTAAAATTTAGTGGGGTATGTGGCAGAGGGCAACAGCCATTTATCTAGTTTGTCGATTACGAATTACGATGACCACCTGCTTGTTTTTCTGTTTTAATAAATGGTTTTTTATGTTTATTTTGTTAGGCAGTAAACAGACCAGTTTCTTTTTTTTTGGGCAGTAAACAGACCAGTTTCTTCTTGTCATTGAGTATTGATTTTATATGCGTATGGATATTTATTGATACTGCATTCGTTGTACTCTATGCATTACAAATCTAATGATATCACAATTTGTTGCTATTCAGTTGTTTTTTCTCGGCATAAATAGTGTCACATATTTAAATACGATATTAAATGAAGTTCCATTTTATGTAAAACCAGTAATAAGTCATAATAAAAACTTGTTAAACAATTATTGATATTAAAAACGCAATATTTCCACATTTTATAAACACTGTTTGCCTGGGATTTATGTTTTGACCTATATAGCTTTGCAATGCTAGCTGTTGTGTTCCTGACAATCCCACCGTTACCTTGTTCTTGCTGGTTTGATTCAGTACATACTGGCTGCCCTTTGCTTATAGCAGCTGTGTCTGGTCGCGCCTCCCACCTGTTACTCTCATTATTTAACGCTTCCTTACTATCCTCGAATAGTATAAATAGCAGTTTCAACTATGCTGGGTTATATTAGTGTCATTGCATAAAACTGGCTAAAATTAATTTTCCGTTTGGCATTTAAAACCACTTAACGGCCAGCAAAATTATCATTAAACATAAGATGAATGGTTGAGTCAAAAACACGTTGGTGACAAAATTCTCATGACTGAGTCTAGGCTGATCTAATAGTAAACAAAATGTTTAAAAAAGTGAAAATACTCCCACCGATGTTGTCTAAACTTTATTATTATTAAACAGAGATCGGGTTCCATCGTCTTGTTATGAGATAAATTGCTCTGTTGTTGAAATGTTCGAATATCGTTCGGCTTAATGCATGCTACTGATATCCATCGACCTACTCAGTGCGTCAGTCTTTAACTACAATAGAGCAGTTCGCATTTGACTTGGAAACTATTAATTTCAACAATAAAGTGTGTAAAGTGAACAGATTCAGTGGAAATGCGTGAAGTCGTGACTGTTGTTTAATTTGTTTTGTGCATATTTTAAAATGTTTGATACAGAGTTTTTTCGCCAGTCGTGTAGGATTAGTAATCTATTTCCGTGGTTTTGTTGATTTGTAATTGACCTCTGTAGGATTCATATAAACTTATAAGAATAGATTAAAAAAAAAAAGTTGTGTTGATGGCAAAAATTGCGCGGTGATGATAGCCGGTATACGAACTGTACGAATCCAATAATTAAGGTAACGGAGTTTTAATATACCACTTGAGTCGCCGATGTCGTTGACTTCGCCTGTAATGATGCGGCTTTCCTAACTTTCTCATGGTACTTGTTGAATGCACAATACATGTAATTTGGAAGTTGCTAAGTCTAAATTTAAGTACTGCCGGTTGGATGTTTACAGCTATTCCAGATAGCTAAGTACATACTCGGTCACTGTGTCTTTCAATTTTAATAGTGTAGGTATTTACATTTTTAAAAACGCAAACGAGGTATAAATCCAAAGAAAATGGTTTTTAAGTATTACGCTTGCGTCTGGAGTTGAAACTTAATCTTGAAAATATAAATACAATGATGTAAAAATTATACCTAATAATTTGCAACATAACAACGAGGAGTGTAGAATTTTCTAAAAGAGATATTACTTATTTTTCATTTATAGTTCAGCATGCTTATTTTTTATTTGCAGAGTCCTCGAAACAATTAACTGCGAAAACGCAACCACCAGTGGCCGGTTACGCGCAGTGCTCGCAAGATGGCGCAGGTCGGTGCGAACATGGAATACCAAGAGTACAAATGGGCGTACTCAATCATGGACTCATCCAAGTGAGTGAATCGTCAATCTTAATTTGTATCACTTGAGTTCAAGACTTGCGCGCTTTACTTAAGTTGAGTGACTGTTGGTTTCGAATTATAGTTCCTGGTACGGTTTGATTTTATTGTTTGTGTTCTTTCGACGATAATTGATGTGGAAGGATTATAGATCTGTTCAATCCAATTATAATATTTTATAGGGACCAAAAATGATTGAAAAATTCGTAGGAACTATCTGGTAAGCTTGGTAGTGGGTTTCCATCTGATCTGGATAATGAGTACAAAAAAATTAAGTCAGATTTTCCCGTGAGCACCGTATCGGAACCAGTTAGCGTAAATCCAGTTACTTTTCAGACGGGTATTGTAATTGTGACTGATGAAACTATTGTCAGTTAGTCATTTTGTAAATAAAAAAACAACTAGGCTAAATTTAATTCAAAGTCGGTAAATTTGCTAAAGTTCACTTTGTCAGTCTCACATAGGATATTTATTACATTTAATTGGCAAACAATGATTTGTTATGAAAAAAGCCGCTATAAGAAGTTGCGGAAAACTCGCAGGAACACGCCGCGGCGCCGTCTCGGTGCGACGTCACATCTTACACAAATTACGTCGTCACAATGGCAATATTTTTTACATTTGCGATGAAGAAAGCCCCCACAGGCTATTAAAGTGAGGCTAGTACCGTAATCAAAATTTAATGAAGCACGGGCTATTGCGGTAGTGTGCAGCCGACTGGATGCCGTTGTGTAATTATTGCAAAACTTGCCAAAAAAAACTCTCAATTTGAACTCTCGAAATCATTTCTGTCACTTTTATTTTCATAGTGCTTTGTACAGTTTCTCTTAAAATGCCAAGCTCAGTTAAAGAATTAAAACTAGCGTCTACTAAAGACGTTGAAATCACATTCTACGTTCTAAATTGATTGTTCAAATATGCTAAGCCCAATGTACTTTACTTGCATGTAATTCTAAGTCACAAGCGTTACTTGGATTATTCGTGTGAAAATCAACGAATTATTGATATTAACTTGTAGTCAGTCCGTTTACGAGTTACGATACACCAGTTGTTCATAGATAATAGTCAGTGTAGTTATTGTAGTATGAAGTTAACAGCGGTACATTTCCTCAGGTGTATCACGGCGTCGCATGACCAAGCAAGTGTCTTTATGTCCCGTAATAACTACAATCCTCAGGAGCTCTTAACTTGTTACGTTACATGATCAGCCATCGTATACTATAACACCCACGCTCAGGAAAAATTTGAACGATGAACATCTTTCAGCAATCTGTCGGATACTAAACTTAACAGATTTGCCGGTATGATAGGTAGCGAAGTCTAAGTAAACTTTGATACCAATAAAAACATAATAGTTGTCTACTCTGTGAGAAAATCGCATAATTGTTGAAGCACGCTCACAAGATTTGTACACTCACATCTCAAATGGTAATAAATTCATTCGTAATGAGAAGGAATAAGCAACTATAATAAGAAAATAGGAAGACGTAATCAAAGTTTAACCCGGTGCATAGAAAATTATGTAAAAACATGCATAACAGCGTATTTCAATAAAACATAGTTCCAAGCAACAATCGAATTGTCTCGAACGCAACTTATTAGTGTTCACATGATAATGAGTATATAAAACGAAAAAGTTAGCAAGGCTTTTCAATTATCTTGGAAACAGAGTTTGTAAAGGTCGCAGATCATCTGTTTTAATATAATGGCCACGATCTCATTGGTAAAGTCGAACATGGTAATAAAGTCAAAGCACTTGAACATTAAGTTTCACCTTCAATTCGGGGATAGAGACAACGAAACACGTGTTTTTATAAACGTGATTGTATGTAGATATATAAGCGAGAATGCATTATGCAAATATAAAAAACGTCAATTGTTAATACATCGGCGTGTAATTAACGACGCGACGTTGAGTCAAAGACTCGACACTGTTGAGACTAAATCCTGCATTGGTTATGTGTTTCGAGTATTTTCATAGTTCTACTATTGCAATTTTTTTTTAGAGATGGATTATATTGTATCTGGATCAATATTCAATAATATTTCGTGGTCACAAAATGAGCCTTGTCTTATTCTAGTAGTAGAAAGCGATGAGATTATCGGGGTGTACGTACAAATTGCAAAGGAAGTTTGTCAGTAGGTCATAAAACGAAAGTTTTGACACAAATTTTAAATTACCCAAGCTAGAGGCTCTGCGTTTTTTTCCTATTTACTGTTAAATTATCATTCATCCTTTTTAATAATCTTTATATTTTATGAAACATCTTTTTATCTTTTTGTTAAATTGACCATGTTAAAGCGTTATGAAACTCCTACCCCTACCCACGCCTAGGTATGCCTAAAACGTATGCAATACTTTACATCTAACAGACAGAATCTGATGAGAAGTCAGTACGGATTAATTGCTGGACCTCTTTTATTAATGGCCCGATTTCGAGTTCTTTCGAATCGTCTTCACGAGTCTGTCCTAGAAATTATAATAAATATCTATTCAATATATATTTTTAAGATCTGTTAATGCCATATTTCTATCTACACACACTCATAGCTTTTATCTCTGAAGGGGCAGGCAGAGACGCAACTAATAAACCCACTTTTTGTCACATGTATTTAATCTTATAATAGCCCCTACTTTTCTAATAGAAACAACAGTAACTTCTCAGTCATGTTGTGCTATACATAATTGAAATGGCGATAACCTAGTTGGGAGTGGAACGGACTACCGAGACGAATGTCCGCAGGTTAAAACTCATGCGCACGCAGTTCTAACTTTTCTCAAGTTATTTGTGTATTCTTTTGAATTATCGCTTGCTTTGACAGTGAAATAAAGCATCGTGAGGAAACCTACATACCTGAGAAATTCTCTATAAGAATTTTGAGGGTATGTAAAGTCTGCCAATCCGGACTAGGACAGCATCGTGGACTAAGACTTAATCCCTCTCGACGTTAGAGGAGACTCGTGCCCAGCAGTGGGACAGTACATAATACAGAGCTGAAATTATCGTACATAATTAGTGTTGTCACACGAAATACCACAAGTTACAGATTTGCATCAAATACAATAGACATAATTGATAAGTGGGTAGATATTTGTTTACGTTTCTGCAACTGGCTCGTGAATACATTATAACTCATACATGATCGCTCATAATGCTATTCTCATACACACATAAATATTCATGTACATGACAAGTTTGTACCGTCTTCTGTTTGCGTATGGAGTAATACAAACAATGTACAGTTGTTAAACCGATGTCTGCCCTCAAATTAGGTCCTGGCAGACGTTCATTGTACAATGAACGAAGGGAAATGGCTAATTGTCCAGCTGACCTATAGGATGGATAGTATAGGATGTTATTTTAAGCCTAAAAATGTATAAACAAGGTTTAATATGTACTGTATGGGGTTTTGCCTTTCTACAAATCTATGGGAATATCGTATCAATAAGTCTGTCGCTAGGATATGTCCTCATTCGTAACGTTAGCGTTAACGATTGTAGAAGACCTAGTAGACTTTTTTGCAAGTTGTACGGGAATAAAGTATTTTAGTGGATGTAACTTAATAATTATATAATAAATAGACGTCTATGCACTAGAATAATTTTGATTCGTTCCTGAGCAGCGTGAAAGGAAAACATTTTCATTTATAATTCATTAATTAACTAAAACTTGACCTATTCGTTTTGGAAGTCATAAATTAAAATATGCAATTTTGTCTCATCGATAATTTAAGTATTATGAATTAAGGTGGTAACAAAAATCCTTCTCAATGTCGCCAACGCTGCCGCCATTTTTATAGTACACTAGCTTTTGCCCGCGGCTCCGCCCGCGTTATAAAGTTTTTCAGGCTAAAGTTTTCCGTTATAAAGTAGTAGTTTCCGGGAGCCTATGTTCTTCCCAGGGTCTCAAACTGTCTCCATACCAAATTTCATCTTAATACGTTGGGTAGTTTTTTGGATTTTAACACGTTCAGGCAGACAGATGCAGCGGGGACTTTGTTTTATAATATATTTTTAAAACTTTTTNAGAGGAACAATCCCGTCATACATCATTGTTGCATAACTTTAACCGTTTACGCAGCGCACGCAACGGAAGCTCTCAAAACTAATAATTTTTCCTCGATTTGCAACATGTTTCATTACTGTTACGCTCCTATTGGTCATAGCGTGATGATATATAGCCTATAGCACTCCAGGAACAAAGGGCTATCCAATACAAAAAGATTTTTTCAGTTCAAACCAGTAGTTCCTGAGATTAGCCATTACTGCTCCGCTCCTATTGGGTATAGCGTGATGATATATAGCCTATAGCACTCCACAAACAAAGGGCTATCCAACACAAAAAGAATTTTTCAGTTCGAACCGGTAGTTCCTGAGATAATACTGCTCCGCTCCTATTGGGTATAGCGTGATGATATATAGCCTATAGCACTCCACGAACAAAGGGCTATCCAACACAAAAGAATTTTTCAGTTCGAACCGGTAGTTCCTGAGATAAGACATTACTGCTCCGCTCCTATTAGGTATAGCGTGATGATATATAGCCTATAGCACTCCACGAACAAAGGGCTATCCAACGCAAAAAGAATTTTTCAGTTTGGACCGGTAGTTCCTGAGATTAGCGCGTTCAAACAAACAAACAAACAAACTCTTCAGCTTTATAATAGTATAGATTTGATAGCAATGATAATCATTGATCAGCAAGCAACACATTAGTAAGTTGTAATCACTATCACCTTTAAAAACTATATAAAAATGTAATCACAAGATAAATATTTATTGCGACCGGAACCCCAGCCCGCATTCAATACGTTAAGAAATAGGAAATGTGGTAACAAAATAAATAACTCGATGTGCAATCCTCAAGAAAACCATTTACCCCAGTTAAACTAGTTGTCAAGCACTTTTTAAGTAATGTGTTGCACAAACATCGATCTGTGGTAATGTTGTAACGAATCCATGATCGTAATAACGATGTGTGTTGCCGTAAGTCAAAATTGTTAAGGTAAACCAGGAATTGGCATTTAAAATTAGCCCTTATTGATGAGGTAAAGGAAGATACAATTTATCTTGAGTTAAATAAAAGTAACCAAACAAATAGATTTCTCCTTGCTTCGTTTTATAAAAATCGCCTTTATTGCAAAGAAAATAAAATTAACCCAAATTCGTCCAGTTGTTTCGACTTAGAATGATTTCCTTTTGCTTGTGATTACGCGCACTTGATGTCCATTTTTGGAATAAAAATGCTATTGGCATTCTTCCATGATAACAAGCCTATTCTATTGTAAATCTAGTTTTGGGCATATTTGTATTAAAAATGTCACCCAACATTTTTCAGCGATTAATTAGTTTACTTCTAACAAACATAGAAATATTATCACAAGCTTTAACATTTGTAACATTCATAGGATTAGTTTGGCTCAGATTCACGTCACTTACAAATATGAAGGTAAATAAACTGTTTCCAGCTTCTAATAATTTCTAAGAAATGTTTTCTATTTGTAGCTACGTAATACTTTCTTAGAAATAGGTGGAATGTTTTATCCGAGCAATAAACATTGTAATATTAATAACACTGAAAAATAATGGCCTCTATAACCTACCAGTAGACAGATGAAATCGCATTCTGGGTTGTCTATATAAATCTAGTTTACTGCTTTAGTGGACCTACAGTCTAGACTTCTAAGAGTTTCAACAACGCTTGACGGTCAAAATTATATTTGACTATTCTTAATTAGCAAATTGTTAGGTAGTTTATATGAGTCTTTTTGAGTCTCTACAAACTTGAGTGTACTCGGCTGACTCAAGTTCAAAAATGGAAGTGTTGTTTTTTGAATGGAGCATTCTTTAAAATTATGGCATATTACAACCAGAGTGCGCTTGCGCTCAGCTTCCATGTAAAACGCTTTTTCCGATACAAAGATAAATAATATGAATAACAAAAATATAAATAATTACAATGTAATGTAGTAGTATACCGGTACCTTACTAAATATTCCGATGCCTGCGCATTTGTGATGCAAATACATACTTGTTTCTTTATTATAATTATAAATTCAGCAAAAATCGAATAGATGCGTTCTCAATAAAATTATCTTTCTGTCAAAATATTTTAAAAATATTGTTTATCTCGTTTCAAATAATTTTATTAGGTCCGTAAATATACATATATTTTGTACAACGAAAAATATCACCCATAGCCGAGAAGCTTGGTTAGAAATAATAATATCAACCAGTGTCAATATGTATTCCAAAACTTCCTCACGTGGCGTTGCAAATTTGAAATATGTTTTAAGGATAAACAACACTTTTAATTTTCAGTTTATAAATACTGCCATCCTTGTATATTAATGCTTAGCAATAGCTGGTTTAAAAGTAACAGCCACGGTGCAGTATCCTTGAATACTGGCCGAATGATGTCAATATAAAGTGTCTTGACACTCACTCTACGCACTACATTACCTTTCATTAGCGAGACATCCGCGCCACTGGATAGCACTTCATTTAATTAGGCTGGGGTCAATAGGCTACATTAAAAGCGTTGCGACGCCAGTATTATCTGCTCGTGTTTTGGGTAACATTTTGCAACGGCTTAAGTGAAATGAGATTTACGTTTTATGCATGTAGAAATATGGTAGATGTTTAATGTTCAAAATTTCGAGTAAATGCTATTCGCCACACAAATGTATAAGCCGATTAAATACAGAAGTCAAACTAAACTGTGTTCACAAATATTATCTGTTTAATACGATAAGTGAAATAAAATGTCCTAGAAATTTATAAAACAAGCCTTTAATATTTAGGCATTGTCTGCAAGTTAATTGAGTTAGTGCGGAAACAAGAATATAGTTGTATTAATGATGGCCAGTGACATTGAAAAAGAAAAAATATTTTATGTGTTCTATTTTTAAAATATCCAGTTTTGAAATGATTGATGAACCGCTTTTAAATAAATCAGACTTACAATACATTGTAAGGATGTGATTCACTAACGGATTGAAAACTTTTACATTAGTAGGATGTACATGATTAATGTTAATTAAATATTCGATGTTGATCCAAACGCTACTTCGGAAATTATCAATTAAGGCATCGAGTCGGATTAATGTTGGGAACTTCCTAGAAATAATTAAGTCGCTCATTTATATACAAACGGATACATACAATGTACTTCCAACAAGAAACCACTTCATCGATTTTTTAAACTCCAAATCTGTGTCATCATATCAAAACTGTAAAAACACAACAAAGAAGACAATGTGAAAACAGTTTCTGACCCGAAAAACTAAGCAAAACTGCTCAAATCTCGTTTAAACTCATTTTTGTAGTTCAGCGTAACCATTGCATTTTATTCTGCATATTGACTATCGTTCTGTATCTAGCACTGATTAATTCCAAGGAGAAAGCGGTGTCGTTGTACAGAGCAGTCTTGGATCCCAGGTCAAACGATTGTTTATTTTAGTCACGCCCGTACATTTGGCGATGGCAAAAAAATACAGATAACAATGCCAGTGATGCCAGTTAGTGGCACAGTTGTGAGCACCTGTCCTTACACAGCTTGCCCGGTTGTATAAATATGAATGTTTACACAATTTATATGTTTACATTGATATTATTAATAAACCTTTGTTTAATATTTGCAACAGATGTTTCTTTAATTATGCCGAATTACCGTATCTAGTTTGTGCAAATATGATAATATTTATTTTGTCAATTTGCACCAGGAGTAGAATTAAAAAGTATGATATAAGATTAACATTTTGTTTTTGCGCTTCTTAAGCTGGTCTGTTTGATTATCTTCTGATTTTGGAATTATTGGAAATCGAATTGTGAATTTCAGCTGTATAAAACTCAATGCTAGAGATGTAACTAAAGTATATTTCTTACATTTTATCCGTGACGTGTAAGTATGGCTTTTATATTAGCGTTTTTCTTATTCCCCAGGGTGTCAGCATGTCTAATCTCGATGCTGCTGATCGTGTACGGCAGCTTCCGATCTCTCAACATGGAACGTGAGCGCGCGAGCGTGCCGAGCGCGAGCGAGAGGCCTCGCTGCGGCAAGCCCCTGCCGCCTCCTCCTCGAATAACAGTACGTCACACACATACACAAACTCACAAAATTATTCTAATGGGTCCATTTATTCATAAGATATGTATACCGTGGTGGACTGAGTCTTGAACCCTGGTAGAAGTGGGACAGTACCTTCTGGGTTAGTATTATTATAAAATTATTGATTATTACTCACAACCGCGGCCATAATTTGTTTACCGTTCACGCCTCTGCTTGATGTATAATAAAAATCATTCAATAAAGCAAGTTCAGATCTTTTACGATCACATAAAGCTTATCATTCACACACCATTCGCCATACTCGTAAAATAAAATACGCGTATTACGTATGCGACTGATCGATAGCCTTCTACTTAATGTTTCCTAACAAGGATAAGGCAATGCAATTCTCACCTAGCTGTCGTTACCTAATGATTTAATCTCTTGGCGTCGTGTAAATCTGATTTTTATTGCATTGCATTGTTTGTGTATTTTATACTATATGTTGGTATGGCATTTAAATAGAAAGAGACCTAACCGCTCCATCTTAAGCTATTGATTACAATCTTCGTGATACTGTCTATTAAGACAGTGTATCACGAAGCTGATATTTATTTTGTTAGCAATAAAATTTATTTATATTGTTACTTTTTACTTGAACATTATCATAAATGACAGAAGTTTAATTTAATGTTCAAATAAAACGGCCAAACATTAAAATAGTAAAAAAAATGGAATTAAAGCTAACGACGGGTGGTCAGCTAAGGGTAATTTCGTGGTACTTATACTTAAAATATCGATATTGCCGTTGTTTGTTGAAAACCCAGTGACTTTTATACTGGCATATAAACGTAAAACTTAATTATTAAATGGCATTTATTT
>NW_023594729.1:0-12481 GCF_014839805.1 Manduca sexta | reverse complement strand
AAACGTATTAGGAAAGACGTTTCTAGAATAGTGATATTTTTTGTCCTTTCATTCACTTTGTAATAAACTGACTGTAACTAAGTTAACTATTTTAAAGTTTAATTAAGTTTAATATATGCTAATGAATAAGTGAAGATAGAAAATAAAATTGGCTCAATGAATAAATGTTTACGAATGATGCGTTTTAAAATAGGTATTAGGTGTTTTACAAATTATTTTTTATTTGTTTCATGATAAAGCGAAATAGGATTTAGGTCAATATTTGTAAAAAAACTTCAATATTATCATTAAATTACTTTGATTTGCATATCATAGAACTCATATAAATTTAAAGTCCTTAACCTAGCTAAGATAAAGGTCATAGTTATCCGTCAACCCAATATCTGCCACTAAATTGTCGAATATTTCTAAAACCCCATTTGCTACACGCAATTAATAGAGCAATTTCTTTGTAGCCGCAACTGGTCCAGGTATCTGCATCCTCCTAGCTTCGTACTCAGGCTGTAACACCACGTTTGCCGTCATGTGGTTCATCATTGCCATGATACTCATGGGTGCCTACTACAGTGGAATGAAGATCAACCCTCTCGACATCTCTCCGAACTATGCTGGTACCACAACAGCAATGGTCAACGGATCGCTGCGATATCTGCCATCATCTCGCCATATCTGATTGGACTTTTAACTCCAGATGTAAGTGATTTATCATAGAGTTAAGTTCTTTCACTATTTACCCATATTCAAGAACCCTTGTTTGTTTTGTGTCACTACTGGCACATGTCAGAAGTTAGCTGTATTTTTTTTGGTAAACTTATTAACCAAAATATTACCGCCCTGACTTTGGAGATACAATAAATCTTACAAATTCTAGTAAGTTTCTAAGCTAAAAAAATTTTTTTTTAGCTAAGAAACATAATTCATTGTAACTTACTACTTTGTCGGCGGAAACGCAAGGTAATGCCAATTCATACAAATTCTTATATACAAGCGATTTACGACCCTAATGTTACATGATACCTATTATAAAGTCATTTAAAATTAAACTTACATTCATAAATTGTTTCTCCTCTCCAGTCTACGTTAAAGCAATGGCGAGTAGCATTCTGGGTGTGCCTTGGCGTACTGGTTGTAACCAACGTGATCTACCTCATCTTCGCCAAGGGAGATCAACTCTGGTGGATGATGTAAGGAAACATGGCTACCCCACTGACTGGAAGCACGGGCCTCTGCCCACAAGAGAAACTGACTCCGAGAAATCAAAATCAAAGACAGAGAAAGAAGAGAACGAAGCCAAGAACTAAAACACCAGACTGTTATTAATTTGTACATATACTTAAGTTTTTTATGTAAGGAATAAATATTTATTATATATTTGGTTGTTTTCTGTCCATTGACTATATATACAAATATCAGCCCTGTAATATACTGTCCCACTGTTGGGCACGGGCCTCCTCTACTACTGAGTGGGATTAGGCCTTAGTCCACCACGTTAGCCTAGTGCGGATTGGTAGACTTCACACACCCTTGATATTCTTATACAGAACTTCTCAGGTATGCAGGTTTCCTGACGATGTTTTCCTTCACCGTTAAAGCAAGCATAATTCATAAAGAATACACACATGATTTTAGAAAAGTCAGAGGTGTGTGCCGTTGGGATTTAAACCTGCGGACATTCGTCTCGGCAGTCCGTTCCACAATCAACTAGGCTATCACCGCCTATGATCGAATATGATCCTGAAATATTTTTTTAAAGAAAAATCGATTTTATTACCTGCTGGTAAGGATAGATATTATAATAATTAACGACAGACGTCGCCTCGAAATTTGATTTCTATAGTCGTTGTTTTCCTTCTCTAGCCTTTTAATTTTACGAGCATGGCAAAGTAATCGTACATCATAGGGTAAGTGGCGTTAGGGTCCATAAAGAATGTCTACTGCTGATTGATGATCATTCCTTGCCAGTGGACACAGTTACGTCGGGCTATTTGAAATCGGATATTCACAGGCTGATCCCGGAACGATCTTTCATGGACCACTGATGTTTGCCATGATAAGTTAATCATGCTGTCTCTACAGCCAACACTCTTGCATGTCTTATTGTAGATTCTGCTGCGTAAGTGAGCAAGAGATAGCGGGATAAAACCCCACCACATCCCCACTATTGCTCGGAACAATATTTCAAATATGAATAACTGTTTAATTTTCAACCAATTTTGATCTAATTTCATAGAAGATTTTTTTATCTTTTATATTGTTACATATTATAAAACAGAGTCCTCCGTCGCGTTTATCCATCTGTCTATCTGTCTCTCTGAACGCGATAAACTCAAAACTACCCAACAGATTTCTTCAAGTACTCTTACTTACATTGTATCTTGGCAGATATAAGACGAATTATGTCGCTACAGTTTGACTGTAAACTGACAATATCTCTGATTTTACTGATTTCAGTATCAATATTACGTTTGAAGATAGCTACTGATAAACTACTTCAGTGGCATAGTTGTATTACGGTACGACTGCAGTGCTGAGGTCTAGGGTTCATTCCCTGGGTCGGGCAAAGTGATATTGGGTTTTTCTGTTCAGTATGAGTCTGGAGCGGCGATAGCCTAGTTGGTCGCGGAACGGACTGCCGAGACAAATGTCCGCAGGTTCAAATCCCAAGGGCACACACCTCTGACTTTTCTAAAATTATGTGTGTATTCTTTGTGAATTATCGCTTGCTTTAACGGTGAAGGAAAACACCGTGAGGAAACCTGCATACCTGAGAAATTCTCTATAGGAATTTTCGAGGTTGTGTGAAGTCTACCAATCCGCACTAGGCCAGCGTGGTGGACTAAGGCTTAATCCCTCTCAGTAGTATAGGAGGCTCGTGCCCTACAGTGGGACAGTATAAAATACAGGGCTGATATTATATTATGAATCTGAGTCTGAAATTTGTGCCCGATGTGGTGATAGGCTCCATTTTACAGCATGAGACGGAATACGCATGGCGATAAGTGAGTGCACCAGTTGCGCCTCTCCCTACTCTTTCGGGAATAAAAGACGTGAGTGTGTGTGTGCTAATAAAAAAGTGACATTTTCTCGTCACGTGGCCTCGTTCTAGCAGCAAAAAGAAATTTTGTAGTCTACGTTACAATTTTACAATCACGTAAACTATTTTAGAACCTGAATGTATTGTTTATATTATGAACTAGAAGAAATTTTGGTACCTCAACACACTTCTTAATTAGATTTTAAGATAAATTAGGTTCGAATTAAAAAATCGAAATAAACTAATTTTTTCAAAGTAAGGCCAGGAGCCTATCCCGTCTACTTGTATAGGGGCGAATCCTTTTCTACATATTTTTTAAAAAAGGCCCATATTCTGTCTAAAGCCGTCTTTTTGCAATTACGGGAAATTTATTCGAAGGGTATCTGCGATAGCCATATACTTAAGAGAGTCAAAAAATCATCTATTTACCTATACAGCTATCAAAGCTGTCTATCGATTAGAATGCCCGTAATTGCAAAAGTCGGATTTACCCCGTAGAAGGAACAGGGCCTCTGACCTTAACTAGTTTAAGGACATCAATCATCTTCCTAAGAAATTGCTTAAAATACTAAAATTACTGCATATATTAATTGTTACATTATTTCTCATAACAATAAGCAATAAAATAATCGTGTGTTATTTGATAAGATAATGTTAACTTCTGAATACACAGTCAAATATGCATGCAGTTACCTTCTCCGTATCAAAACAATTTTGTAAGAGCTCTAATGAAACTGTTTCATATAAATTTTATGCGTAGATCGACACCAACACCTAAAATTTAAAAAGTTGTATAATTGTAAAATATAGGTAGATATTGTAAATTTAACTTTACGGATGAACAACATCTCAGTCCGCCCCGTGACCATGAAGGCTGTAGTCTTCGAAACGTTGGGAGAAAGCTAAAATGTTAAAACCGCCATAAAATCCGAACAATTAATTAATTTTAATATCTAACATTCGCGTAAACTTAAGAAATAAATAAATATATCAAAAATGTTGTAGTCTCTTGTAATTTGACGTTCGTAAAGTTTCATCAATGCGTATACTTAAACTGATTTCAAAATTTAGATCAAATTGACATTAGAGTTACATGGGTAAAGTTTATGGTATTTCGTTTATATCAATACTACTGCCCTTGACTCCACATCAATTTGTACAAGTATACTACCTATACCTCGCGGCTTCGCCTACGTGAAAGAGTTTTCCGGGATAAAAGTCCCGCTACATATTTTCCCGGGACAGAAAGTAGCCTATAACCTTCCCAGGGTCTTAAACTATCTCCGTACCAAATTACATAAAAATCCCTTAAGTAGATTTTGCGAAAATCGATAACATACAGGCAAACAGAAAAGGGTCTTCGTTTTATATGTATTGATTCAGGAAATCAACTAACAAGGGGTTTATACCCAAAACACACTTGATAAGCATTTGTAGTCAATTCTAAATTCAAATCGATTGTAAATAAAAATATCGAATGAATTATGATGAACTATCTGTCCTTCGGGTAAACTGGCATATTGAAATATTATAATTAGCATTTCTCGTCTATATTTAGATATAATAATTTGAATAGTGCTTTGTTTGATTAAATGTTTTTACAAATTTACGTAAAAGATGTTTTATTAATTTTAAATCAACTAATAGCATTATGAATTAGCAGTTTAATTAGTTTAAAAAAAATAGCATTAATATTATGTTAAGAATATATTCTATGCTGGGCTTGTAAATTGATTTATAGTTGTTGTAAATATCCTTTGCTTGAAAATAATAACACTAATACAATATCTGTATTGTAAGCTAGATTAATTAATGGTTAACCATTCCGTTATTATATAATTAGGTCAGCTATAATGAAATGGATTATAATAGCAATATAAGAATTTACGATAAAGTTTTAATCTGATTGAATATCCAAAGTAAAAAAAAAGTCAGTTTCATTATTTCAAAACAGTCTTACGGACTAGGGAAAAATACTGTGGAGAATTTTTTTCATCTGATCTTTTGGTAAAAACCGATAAACTGACTCTTCATAGTTGGTAATGGTTCCAGAATGAACGTAATTAAAATGCAGTCGAATTCAATTAGGTCCGAGGTTTATTTTAATTGCTTTGAATGACAAGACGATCTTGCTGTTCGCGATAAACAGTAGAAACAAAATCCAACACCTTGAATTATAAAGTACTAGCTTTTGCCCGCGGCTCCGCCCGCGTTATAAAGTTTTTCAGGCTAATGTTTTCCGTTATAAAAGTCCCGCTATATATTTTCCCGGGAGCCTATGTTCTTCCCAGGGTCTCAAACTGTCTCCATACCAAATTTTATCCTAATACGTTGGTTAGTTTTTGAGTTTAACACGTTCGGGCAGACCGATGCAGCGGGGACTTTGTTTTATGATATATTTTGTAGAACTTTTAAGAGGAACAATCCCGTCATACATTATTGTTGCATAACTTTAACCGTTTATGCAGCGCACGCAACAGAAGCTCTCAAAACTAATAAATTGTCCCCGTTTTTGCATCATGTTTCATTACTGCTCCGCTCCTATTGGTCATAGCGTGACGATATATAACCTATAGCACTCCAGGAACAAAGGGCTATCCAACACAAAATGATTTTTTTAGTTCGAACCGGTAGTTCCTGAGATTAGCCATTACTGCTCTGCTCCTATTGGGTATAGCGTGATGATATATAGCCTATAGCACCCCACGAACAAAAGACTATCCAACGCAAAAATAATTTTTCAGTTTGGACCGGTAGTTCCTGAGATGAGCCATTACTGCTCCGCTCCTATTGGGTATAGCGTGATGATATATAGCCTATAGTACTCCACAAACAAAGGGCTATCCAACACAAAAATAATTTTTCAGTTTGGACCGGTAGTTCCTTAGATTAGCCATTTCTGCTCCGCTCCTATTAAGTATAGCGTGATGATATATAGCCTATAGCACTCCACGAACAAAGGGCTATCCAACGCAAAAATAATTTTTCAGTTTGGACCGGTAGTTCCTGAGATCAGCCATTACTGCTCCGCTCCTATTGGGTATAGCGTGATGATATATAGCCTATAGCACTCCACGAACAAAGGGCTATCCAACACAAAAAGAATTTTTCAGTTTGGACCGGTAGTTCCTGAGATTAGCGCGTTCAAACAAACAAACAAACAAACAAACAAACAAACAAACAAACAAACAAACAAACAAACAAACTCTTCAGCTTTATATAATAGTATAGATTATTTAGTATTCCACAATGCTCGCCATTCTTTCATTCAGTCTTATTATGTCTAGTAGTTACACTAGCTACAACGTTCTTCATACCGGAGCCCAACAGTGACCATACATTGTTTATTGGCGGCAAAAATAGCCATTGCGGTGGTACCTACCTAGGCGGACTCTCACATTCGAGAGACCTATCACCAGTGCCGAAAGACAATATTGCTGTATTAGGGAAAAGCCAAACAAAGTACATGCGATTTGCTAAGTCCTGTAAGCTAAATGATTGAGTTTGTCGTGATTGCTTACACAGTAAATTGCATGCGGTAGTCGATTTTAGCAAATTTACTTGCTTATACAAACCATGCAAAAGAGTTTTAGAATTGATTCACCAGCTAGATCTCGGTATTATCACTTACTATAATTTGGTGTGTCTCTAAGACTACCGTACACAAGGTGTTACAACCCGCCATAGTGGTCCTCGTACGTGTGTAGCAACCAGGATCAGCTTGTGTATATCTGTCTCCAACGGGCCGGCATAATTGTGTCGACTGTCGGAGGTAATCATCTCTCGTCAGTTGACATTCTATTGCACCCTATTTCACTTACCATCAGGCGTAGTAGGGCCACTTTGCCGCATAAAAAAAATACAAAATAATTTCTTTATAGTTTCATCAACGTCATTAACCGCCTACCGTCACTCATCCTTTGTCTCTGATGTGTAAATAATAATGTCACATTTCTTATATTTATCGTAAAACAACGAATAATAATTACTTTTCGTGTGACAAGGTCGAATTGTAATGAAAAGCTGGTGTAACTGTACTTGAAATCGAAAATATTTTTATACGACTGCAGTAAAGGCGACAGAGATAATATTTACAATTAAATATATTTTAAATTGAATAACTCACCACATTAGACTCTAGTCAATACAATTTTTAACTTTGGCTAGACGACAAATTAAAATCATAATCTATATTATTATAAAACAAACCTCTTTTTCGTCTGTATGTTATCGATTTTCTCAAAATCTACTGAACGGATTATTGTGAAATTTGGTTTAATAAATTATGGAGATAGTTTAAGATCCTGGGAAGGTTACTTTCTACCCCGGGAAAATATATAGCGGGACTTTTATCCCGGAAAACTCGGTCATGCGGACGATGCCGCGAGCAAAATCTAGTAAGATATAATGCTCTCTTAATAAAATAATGACCTATTTCAAAATTGATAATTCGTGGGAATCGGCTAAAAACGTCGTCTTAAACTATTTTGAGGATAACGTTATGGGTTACGTTTCTTATTTATGTTATTAACTTGTATTTACAAATTGTGTGACTATCCAATGAATAAGTAATAATATAATTGAATTTTTAAAAATGCTACAGGACGTTTTTCATGGAAGAAAAACGAAACAAATTTTACTATACATGATATAATGTACTTAATCGACCCACATTGATGAGATACAACCAGGTAGAAGAAGAGATTAGAATATCTCAACCTAATCTTGACAGAGATCTGCCATGTAGGCAGGAGATATTGTATATAAGTGTGCAGTGTTATGACGCGGCCCTAGGCACATAGTGAAATGTGGTATAGATGTATCAACTCGAGTTGGATTTAGATCGAGTCATCTCGAGTTGAATTCTCTTTAACTCGAGTTTAAATACTTACTTTATTTATGTTACGAAGATTTAATCTTAAATACATAAAACATAAATACATGATGAATAAATAAATTCCTTTTTTATTGGTGAGTCATTACATTTGTAAAAATAACCCAAAACAAATCCTTACTGAGTTTCACTTTTACCCAGTTAACTCGAGTTAGAATTTCAACTCGAGTTAGCTCGAGTTGTGTATCCCGAGTTGGCACATCACTAAAATGTGTATACTTTTCGGATGACAAATTCACATTGAGGCCTATAAAGGATCGTGAATATTCCCTGGCCTTTTCACCTCTGCCCATCCTAAAATGGTCCCTTCTCCTTCTCAGTGCTTCCTTTCCAACTATGCCCTTTTAAATTTTCTCCAGGGCCCTGCATTCGTTAAGCTGAGGGTAAATTAGTATACCGTTCACAGGTTTCCCTTGGAGTTAAGTGCAGGATCCGATACAAAAAAAACTCATACGACGACACTATCTAAACACTACTCTATTTACATCAGGTGGAGTTAAAAAATTACTAATTTTGATCTATGATTTCAAAGAGGAATATCTTGTATTAAAATTTAAACTCTATTTAAAACATATTTATTTTTAAATTATATTTTCTTATAATTGAGGACGGTGCGAGATGTCAACATTATAGAAGCTGATAATAAAAACAATATGTAAAATGTATATTAGACGATAAAGAAACAATTAGGTTAATGAACTCCATGCATAGAATTTCTATATCTAATTAGGCCTCCACGTAATTAGTTATTGCAATCCTCGCATATTAAAAACAATGTCGCTTAGCGAGCATGTCTGTGGGAACGCGATAAACATTAAAATATCCAACGGATTTCTATGAAAATTGGTATAGAGATAGTTTGAGACCCTGGACATAGGCTACTTTTATCCTGGGAAAATATACAGCGGCATTTTTATCCCGAAAAATCTATTTCACGTAGGCATAGCGCCGAATAAACACTAGTAAAATAAAACAACTTATATCAAGTATCTTATCTATGAGAGTTCACTGGGTCGGTGTTACGGCACCGTCTATATGCGCCGTCAAGCTGCAGTGTTCATGGTCTTTATTACCCTTTGAAAGACAAAGTAGCCGGCCATGTCCTAAATAACGAGTGAAGTTGCTAAGCTATATACATTTGTAATTTAAAAGGTCTTACTTTTATTGTTTACTAGCTGACCCGACAGACGTTGTCCCGTCTTAACTATGAATTTGCAGCGTGCATTCTGTCAGTCGCTGAAAGTTACTTCAAACAATTGACAGTTATATAAAAATAATATTTCCGTTAAGTTTTCTTCAATTTTCTAATTTTCCGCGCAATTTTTTGAATTTTATCTTTCATAAGATCCTTCTCTTAATAACAACAAACACAACAAAAAAAATAGTGAAATGAAAGCCGTTCACGCGTGATGGTGTGACCAAGGGAAATAGAGATTCATTTTTATATAGAGATACGCAGAATATGTAGTTGTTAGTGTCAGACTACTGCAAAAAAAAAAAACAAACACTCATCACGCGATAATCTCCGAAGGGGTAGGCAATGGTGCAACCAATTTCGCCCCTTTATTTGCCGGGTGTATTTCGTCTCATGATGCGAAAGAGAACGATTTGATATCGAACACAAATTTCAGATTCCTGGTTGATACTGAGAAGAAAAACCGAATACTGCAAGACCTGGGATTCGAACTTGAAACATCTGAGTAGATGTAACGCGCTTACAATATAATTACGCTACGCTAAAGGAGTTTAATTATAATTATTGAGGTCGATCGTATTTTTACACAGTATTACTATACTTCTTATCTTAGCGATGTTTCGAAGGTTAATTAACAAAATGAACACCACAGAATTTTTATTTCCAAATATACCTCTATTATAAAATAACATTAAAGTTATAACTTATAGAAATTTAAATATCATCCATTGAAATCTTTATGGGCGGTCGTATCGCTTACCATCAGGCGACCGGGAAGCTCGTCTCGTCATTCAAAGCAATAAGTAAAAAATAATGATGATTTAATTCGGCTGTCAGTAAAACGAAAAGTAAATCTTAATACTTATTGACTACGTATTCGAACTGGCAGCTCTATGGACGAATGAAAACAAAATGAGCTGATAGTGGAATGCAGAGTAACCGTCACGTATGGTAATTAATTTTATGGACTATAAAATTGGTCTCACTCGATTCTGTATTGTAATATAGTCAAACAGTTACTTTAACCATACCAGACGTATATTAAATTCAGAATAAAATCACTTAGCAATACCTTTTCATTGAAATTAAAATATTTTTGGATTTATCGCGGTTTCGTACATCGTAATTTTCTCACGGAGGGAGGGAGAAAAATTATAATATAAAAATCCGAAAAATTGTATTATGTCAATGTCTTACATTCGTGTAAACATAAAAATCTTTATCAAATTTTTCGTCATAATACCAAATAAAATTGTCAGAT
Source organism: Manduca sexta (assembly GCF_014839805.1). Lineage (NCBI taxonomy): Eukaryota > Metazoa > Arthropoda > Insecta > Lepidoptera > Sphingidae > Manduca > Manduca sexta. Next base: position 2,097 of record NW_023594729.1, on the reverse strand, counting down.
CTGGGACCTTAGCATGTGAAATTTTTCTTTTAATTGTAAGTAAGTCAAGACAGATTACTTGGATGGTAAGTTAATCGGACTTTAAAGTTTGTGAGTGCAGTGAATTTTAATAAGATTAGCTATTAATGCTCATGCGTTGCTTTTATTATGTTGGCAAAATTTTAACATTATTATTTGTTACTTAAAATTGCAAACTGCAATGATGAATAATTATTTGATATGGATAGTTTTTTTTTGCCTTGTGTCACTTCATTGCAGTCATCAGAGCCCTATTCATATTTTATTTTCACTATTTTTCACTCACACTACGCGTACTGGCAACGAACCATGAAAATTCATTTATCGGGACATTATTTAAATATTCATATTGTTATAGTACACATGATAAAATATGTAGGTGTACTCAACAGATTTGGTGCGCTTTTAAATAAAATTATCCTAAATAGAAGTTAAATTATAACAGTTGAAAAGAGAAAAATACACGACTGGCCGTTTTGCTTCTTATGTTGACACATTTTACACGTTTCTCGTGATTAATTAAAAATAAATCTAATTCTTAGAACCCTAACTAAACAATGAAGATTTCAAATTTCCTTATTATCATTATCATCATCCCTGTATTATATATTGTCTCACTGTTGGACACGAGTCTCCTCTACTACTGAGAGGGATTAGGCCTTAGTCCACCACGCTGGCCTAGTGCGGATTGATAGACTTCACAAACCTTCAAAATTCCTATAGATAACTTCTCAGGTATGTAGGTTTCTCACGATGCTTTTTTCTTCACCGTTAAAGCAAGCGATAATCTCAAAGAATACACACATAATTTTTTAGAATACTCAAAAGGCGTGCCCTTGGGATTTGAAACTTTTGATAAATTTCCTTATAAAAGAAAAATATCGCTTGAAACAATCTAAACACAGACTCACGTCACATTTATCACCACTTTGAATTATCTAAAGACATTTTGAAAGCAAACGTCTCCATCACAATAGATAACGTCTATCCGACTACACATTGTCATTTCGTTCGTAACAAATAACACTTCGAGTCAGCCGAGATTAATCTAAAACATAGTTTAATACTCTCGATTCACATGTTATAATATTAGTATCCCACCAACTGTGCAAAGTGATGTTTCCTCGCATGACATTAACCTCATGGTAAAAAACAGTGCGGAATAATGACCTTAACAGGATGGCGGTATATGCTGAACAGAGGTAAGCAATTTTCAAAATAGATGGCGCTGTAAACATTAGTGTATTAATTTTCATAGTTAATTGTTATAATGATAAAAGCGAAATATTTAAATAAGAAATAGCAGCAATTTGATACGCATTTGAAATGTGAGACTGTGTTTATTTGCCATTTTATCTTGAAGAGTTTACGTGTGTTTTTAACAACATGTTTTTGGGATAGTAGGTTACATAAATTAGAATCTATTTGAAATTGTAATTGATATAAAAGTGAATTGTATTGACACAAAATCGTGGAAATGAATATTCCAACGCTAATGGAACATTAAAAATGCAGAATCATTTATTTTACTATTTCTTACTATGTAAATATGCTCGCAGTCAGTTTTGAAGTCGTAGCATATTCTGAAGGCTTACATCAAGCAGCTGTAAAACTAAGTCAATGCATACATTCTTGAAATTGAATTCTATTTTAGTCGAATAAAGACAGGTATAGATTGTCAAAACTTCCTTTACAGCGATCTTCATACCTCAACGATATGTTTTGGGTGTCATGGGACTATTTGCTCTGGCAAATTCCTTCACCATGCGAGTGTGCCTCAGCATGACTATCATCACAAATGGTCCTACATGCAGAATCTACTGAGCATATAGTAGGAGAAACTTGTCCAGATCCCGAAGGCGTAGTAAAGTCTAATGTTACAAGTAATGGAACGACAGTTTATGTGAGGTAAAATATTTGGATATGCGGTGGTGAGGGTCGACTAGAGGTGGTAGATTAATAAGCGATATTATTAGATATTATTAAAATAAAAATATATTGATGTTAAAAACAAAATCATATAATACAGTATAAGTTAACTAAGTATTATAATATCAGCACTGTATTGTATACTGTCCC
>NW_023594728.1:0-12483 GCF_014839805.1 Manduca sexta | reverse complement strand
TTCTTGGGTCTTTTTAAGTTCCTGGGTTCGATTCTTAGGCCGGACAACACTTTCAATAATTATTCTGTAACTATTTAGTTTGGACGGGTGGTTAGTCGTAAAGAGGAGTCACACCTTCTGCAAAACGTTTTGGAGGTTAATTTATTAAAATAATTATTTAGAATTTTGTAAAACATCTTAAAAAAAAACATATTTAACTGGTTCAAGATATTTGATAAAATCTTTAATCATTTCTATAATAACAATTTTATATTAGTATATTTGAATTAAACATAAGTCAATACTTTCTCCTTGGTAGTCTATAGCTCGTTGTCATTATTGGCATCGTCTTGGAATTATGTTTCCGGAATTACTCTACAATACTGACGAACGGAATCAATCATGTTTTATCTCGTATGGACAGTTTGCAATGATAAGTAGCTATGCAAAATGCTTGTCAATTGTTCGTGCATGTAAACATTATCATATATACATACATAATATGTTTGTCATGTGTGTATTATGTAAGTGGCTATTATTAAAATACAGAGTTGTAATCTCGTCATTGTAGAAAAAGAATGCATTTGAGTCGTATAGGCTACCCAGGGTCTCTTGGACTGATGGCTTACTCTCCGCTTTTAAACCGGTATTAGTTCTTGGATTTCCCTATAAAACAGGATGTGTGAAATTCTTGCACTCTCATAGACGCTAAACCCTCGAAGTGTAAATGTAATAACACTATTACAATATTTAATTATTTTAAAACAAGATTCACGTCGATTTGGTCTGTAGTTACAACCAGATTCAAAATAAAACTTTACTTCTCGTCTTTTCGAAAGTTGTAGAGCCACCTTGCAGATATATTTGTCTGCAGCTTTGATAAGCCTGGCATGATTGGGGCAATACCACTATCTCGCAGGAAACTTCGTGAATTAACAACTTGATGTTACGTTTTGCACAGTGAGGAGAGGCCCAAAGGCGTCTTTGCCTTTCTTAATCTCTATTGCCTTTAAGACCGGTAGCACGTGATTTTTTAGTAATGTGAATGTTATATTTATTTGGCGTAAATTTAGGATTTGTATTTTAATTGAAATTATTGGAATATAACAAATTAACTGTGTCAATATTCATTATTGTACAACATAATTGGATTAGTTTTTAATTGGATACTATGTTAATATTAATGTGTACTCGTATGTATACAAGTTCCCATGCGTGGTTTTTGTAGCTTGTAGTATTGTTGATCGTATAAATTAATTATGATAAAACCATTTACGCCGCATAATTGTTGAATAAAAGAACATTAATTGTGTATACTGCATAATACATATACATGACAACAATACTGAAGAGTAAAAGCTGGCGAACCGACCGCAACTAAACTTCTTGTTCGTTGAAAAATACGCAAAACAATAGAGTCGTGAGATCTGTTTCGCATCACAGCATAGACCGCGTTCCCATTATCATGTAGCGATGCTCAGACACCAAGTGTTTACACTTGGAAGGAAACACAATATAATACGTCTCCTCGTGTAGAAAACGTCGCGGTACCCAACGTTGAGACAAATGAAGTTGCAAGTCGTGTCTTAAGTAATAAATCCGTCGTGGCGTCGGTACATTTCTAAAGCACGACCCAAGCGTGGGTAATTGTTGGCATACCGCGGCTGTTCCGGGCTGGTGCGCGCGGGCCCTCGACCACGACGCTGTCGGTAGACCCTGCGCGAGGCTCGCAGAAATGACTGCCTTCCACCGCTCCGCTCGTAACAATGCCTCACGTACCGCGATTAATCGATAAGTGAAGTGCCGCTTTCTTAGTGCAAGTGTTGTGTTAAATAAATCACCAACAAACACCGGCCGTTTCCGAAGTGTTCGTTACGTACGCTTATTAAAATGAGGTGCTTGAAAGCGGCAGGAGGATGGCTCGCCCGGGTGAGATGCGTGTGCGAGATACAGAGACATTCAGCGCAAGATTTCAATTTAGATCCGACTGTATTTTGTTTTGCTTGCCTCGCTTGCGCATTTTTTAAATCACAATTATCACATATCACTGGCATGTAGCGTGTTGTGACGTTTCCTTCCTTACTAGTTTTATTTGTGTGGTGCAATATACCGGTATTTGCGTTTTGCTCCCAGTTTACTTTCATATGCTTTAGACTAATTTCTCGTTTGTCTTGTAGAAATTTTAAAGTGTTATGTTAAGAGATTTTAATGCGTGTATCTTTCACAGGCCATCAAAAACGAGAATTACAGGAAGACCGCAAGACCGACGATGATGAAACCGCCGAAGATATCCCTGACGGTAAGTTTCACATTTACTTATGTCCATAACATGCAAACACTTTAAGAATTTCTATTTTATGAAGGTACTATGACGATGCGATAGATCCCAGCACTGATATCCGAACAAAGAATCGAGCGGTATTGTGGTTTACGAATGTGATATTTATTTATGATGTATGTGTTTCCTAAAACCGTAGTTGTATTATACAAACAGATTCGTATATTTATTATACATGTAATGATTGGACAATTAATTTTATCAATGGTTGTTCCATTACATTAATGTCTAATAAGTTCAACGACTGATCAAATGAATGATATCGATATGAAACGTGAAGTTAGCCGCGTAACTTAACGCAAAATACATGCAATTATTTCCAAATGTTTGTGATCAAAGTCTCATAAGTATTAAGTTCGTTTGAATTGAACTATTTTACGTATGCGCGGCTGGCTAATCAAAATGGTACAATCCGTATCACAACCTTATCAGCTTATCTTTTGCACTCGACGTGCCATTTCGCTCCGTCGAACAAAGCGTCGCAGTGTTTCGCCTACCTGTGTTCAACATGTTTCCTCCTTAATATATTTTCACTTAATATAATTCTGCAACAGGTTGAATACGTCTATACTGAATAATGTGTTAAGAAGTGTGATATATTTACACAATGTAATAAGTGATTCAGATCTGTTTGTGTTCGGTTCTTGAAAATTGTAGCTGTGGACGGAATCAATTTCTGTGATTTAGTTTTACATCGCAAAATTGTGTTTAAAATCGTTTTTGTTGCTGTTAAGTAAAGTCTAAGTGTGGTTATTTTTTGTGCAATACGATCGTTAATATTGTAAATGTAATGAATATTACGTGATTTATGTTACATTAAAAAAATACCTCATTACATTTGCGTTTCTAGAAACAATATGAGTAATACGTGAAGGTCAGGCCGAGTTATTGTTATGTCGTTAGTAGTAAACACATGTCTCTTGCCGACGGCACTGAGCATTTACCACCGGTTTGTATCTCCATGTTGCGCAGAACTTCACGCTAGTCTGCTTTGCTCCATTTACGATTAAATTATGGGTTGCGTCTTTTGCACTGACATGGACACGCGTACTTTCTCTGAGTTAAAAAACGCAATTTAAAAGTAGGTTTTGCAGACATTTTACTGCTGTGTGTTGATATTTTAACGCGGTGTTAATGAATCGGCGCACTCGCCTTATCGGTGTGTCCTTTAGAAATTTTCGGTAACTGTATTTACGACCATTCTACACCATTGTTATGGTATTTTGTAGGGCAACCAGATAACAGACATGTTTGCACGGTGGCGGCTCAAGTACACAAGTTTCTTAACACTTGTACGGGCACCGTGTCGAAACGTTTACATTTCATGCTCGTCTAATGCGCGATAAATTCATTCAGGTATAAATTGTTTGCGCCACCGATTCGTCATACTATCCTTTTAACGCTATATTTAAAATAAAAATCGTTTTTCTTTTAATACGTGATTAAAGATTCATTATTTAGGCGTGAATATCGTCACGAAATTGGGTTCGAACGGTAATAGAGTAAATATGTACGATACAATGTAGATAATTATAGTAATCATGTTATTAGGGTTTGTTTTTTATATACGGCATTAGAATTGTTGCTCGAAACTCCGCCCGAAAACTTAACATTTATCCTTATAAGTTAAGTACTAGCGATACTTATATTTATATCCTTATATTACAACCAGTGCACTTAACATTAGATGTTGTATGCTACACGTGAGCTATAAATTATTCCGTAAGTGTAGAGCGCTTCATTACAACAAGCTAATCATGCTAATGAATGAATCACTTCATGTAGATGTTCATTTATTTCAATATCTACTTATGAAGTGCCAAAGCCAACACATGACCTTGACATAGTAAAGTTTCTGTAACATAGCCAAAGGTAAACACTGACTCGATGTTGCCTTACAACACTAGTGTGCGCAGCATACTGAACTAGGGAAAGAAGCACAATATTAGCAAACAATAAATGGACACAGGTCGCATTGTTACATCGGGGAATAAACGTATGTGTTTATATTATCAATGTCAACAATTACTTATTTGTACATGATATAATTTATTGAACTCGCGTTATTATCTTATCGTTGTACGAGTAATGCATCCGTTCGGATGTCAGTCGCATTTCGATTGTATCGGTTTGTACACAGCTTGTGCACAGGGGCTTGTGCGTTTTAGAAAATATTCACCGGTTTTATAAAACAATTGTCTATACATAAAAACTCGTTAATTGGCTACGTTTCGTTTGTGTTGTGTTATGCTATAAAACATTAAATTTATTATCCACGCTTTAACGTTGTTTTTGAATCTTATGAACGGCAATTATTATCTATCGCGTGCTACGAACTCATTGGATGTGTGACATCATTGTTATGTGGGTATGCTCAATTCGGTCATTATTGATCTTGTGTTTTACATAATATTCATAATAGTTATTCGATTGTACAATTTCCATATATTGCTCAAGAAAAGGGCTTAAAGAATGGATTACTTTATGATGCTTGTTAATAATTGCTTGCTCGTTTTAAAGATTCGTAGTTAAAAATGATGCTGTACAAATTATTTGTACCATATTATGTTTGTAATGGTTTGTTTTATTGAATTGTTATTGCTATCTCAGCTTCGATCAACCTTAAAATTGATTGATGTTGTGATAACAGATATCCATCGAGTTCGGACGTTCGTGCCTCAGTATCTTTTAATCATGAAGTTCATCTACAAAGGACAATGCCCAAAACCAGGCTATCTTTGCGTCAGTCATGCGTCTTAACCAAATAACCATGTAAAAACATATTTTTAATTATTACTTCATTTGTATTTATTTCAGTCATGAGCAAATAGGGGTTTTAAAGATATGAAAAAAAGTTTTTTAATTTTTGCAAATCAAACTCCGGATATTTTACTGCCAATATGGCGATTTGATACCAATTTATAACAAATTCCCTTTTAAATGGAATAAAAGTAAAATATGCACAATTAATGTGCTTATATTTGAATCTATAATATATATGGATTAAATATATTATTCATATACAAAAATATTGTCATAAAAAATATATTTTACTTAATAATTATGACCAAACTCCAAATAGCTGGTAAAAAAGATAAAATATTAATCCATCTAAAAACAAACAAAAGGCGACTTGTACTTGCATTGACAGAAATAAAACAGTCAGCTAAAACATGTTTGGACTTTATTTTTAATTAAATGAATATATGGGTACTGATTTTTATTACACTGGCAAGTGAAATTAATGACATTTTGACACTTCAGATTTGTCTGAATGAAAATATTTCATTATTAAAATATTTTACTCTAGATCGGAGTGTTATTCTTATGCATTTTAATGTTGAGTCGAGAAATTAACTGTTAAGAAACAAGGTGTATAGTGTGTTCCGAACTTTGAGACGGAAGGCTTTTAGTTAGCAACACAATGTCGTCTAGAGCCTAGACCCAGGACAGTTAATCGAGACGGCATATCCCAGCGGTGTATTAACTGCACCATTGCGGTGCCACAGCAATGATAAGTATATTTCTTAGACAAGCGATCCAGTTTGTAAGTTATGTAGATTATTATTAACCTACCCACAATGTGGGAAAAATCTTGCAAAAACTAAAGAAAACAGTTTAACAATAATAATAATCTGAACATGTTTACTCAACTTCTACATTTTATTTTAGGTTTCCGGGCTGAATGAATTTATGCTGCCTGCTGGGAGATCAGTCAATAGAGAGGTTCACAGACAACAACCACATGACATGACCCGACCAGCACTGCAAGAATCATTCACCAATTTCAGCAGTATTATAAGCGTGTTGCGCCACATCAAGTTCTTGACTGTTTTCTGGGAAGCCATATCTATAAAAATACACATCTATATAAAAAATATACATCGGATTCCGTATTTTGTTTTTATTTTCTTTTGCTATGATAAGTAACTATTAGCCTAATCAGGCTGTGAAGTAAGTTCCTGGGTTCCTGTTCGATTTCCAGGCCAAGCAAACATTTTATCTCGGTGTTTCTGACATGACTTACCTGGGATCGGAATCCTCCAAAGGGGTTTGGTGTCAGGCATGCGGCCGGTCATATAAAACTAAACTAAATCTATTCTACAATATGTGTTGACGCCATATTGAAATAAGATAATAGTACGTGAAAATAAAGATTAAGTTAATCCATGTAATAGAATAAGTCATAAGTCAGAAAAATATGTACTTATATAAAGGATCGGGTAAATATGCTCAGTGGAAAACTAATATTCCGCCATACTATCTTAGAAGTTTTATTGGCGCTTCGTCTCATCAGATATGTTAATACTTATCAGTTTCTTATAAGGGCGATTAAAGCTAAGTGAAAAGAATGTTCAATAATTGTTTATAGCAATATCAAGTAGGTACTGCAATATTGAACTTAATTAGGCACGTAGGTACTTTCTACCGTACATTATTGCAGTCCATACTTAACCTCAAAATAACCGAGTTATAAAAATCTAATTACCTGAACTCCCATCGAATATCCAATTGTTTTCAATTTTATAAGATTTAGATATATTCCCTATATATTTTAATGAAGGTTTTGTACAGACGCAAGCGTAGCCCAACTTTCATACAAAAATGGGCATTCTCCTTTCTCTTGTCAATTTTTTATTGTGCGTCGTACCGCGAAGCCGGTTCTCTCGCAGCGAATTTGACAGACCCTTTGTCCGAAAGTCATGTTGATGGCCAGGTCGTGGATTCGCCAAAGAATTTTAACCTCTATTAACTCTAAACAACAGCAGTGTTGTTCTCAATCTTGTGGTAATTTACTAATACATCAACGTTCATTACTCATCGTTCGTGAACAACGTTGTAAATGTCGTTAACTTTCTTTAGCGTGATGAGCTGTTGTATAATAACTGACAAGCACTTCAATTATTTTTTTCATAATAACACATCTAAAACCATCTCTAATGGACCGTGTTGTCCAGTCGAAATGTCAAATTGTAACATTTGTTAAAATTGTAGGTCAAAGTTTGAGGAAATTATTTTAGGATGATGTAATATTGTGTACAAAAAATGAAAGACAAGAGACTTGAAGTGAAACTGAGCGTCCGCGGCGACGGCTCGCTCAGTAGAAACAGTTTGAGAAGCAGCACCAGAAGCGATCGAAGTAATTTGAGCAACAACAGTGGACTGCCCGTTAGCGAAATATTCGCCACAGATCGATTCTCAGCACCACACAGCAGACCTTTCGATACACTCGATAAGTACCGCCGGCAACCGAATCAACGCAGCTATATAGGGCAAAGTATGCCCGCATTGAATCAGTATCAACCCGCAACGTGTAAACACCGGATATGGAATCCGAGATAGACGCAATCCGTATATAGATTACGCTCAGCCAGTGGACACGAGGCCTTATTACACTCAATCGCAATATTTTAATGACATGGGACAAATGCGCTATGAACCTGTTTATAACGATTCTTACGCTATGAGATATGGAACTCTACCTAGAGCTGCGAGTCGCATGGACGGGCCGGATACTGATGCCAATTATAATGCATCCAACAATTATACTTTACCAATGAGAGCTGGACCACGACGTGTACGAATCAGCGAATTGGAGCCTATCGTGTACGGATATGGTACGTAATAAACAAATCTCACGCAAACATACTGTTAATAGGTACAATTTTATTAAGTGCGTTTATTCAAGTTATGTAATATCACATATAAAATCCGTTGGTACACACACACTAATATGAGAAGTGTTTGAATGTCCGAGATTATATCGTTTTTTGGTGCAAAATGAAGTGAGAGGTTGTGGGAAACATTAAAATTTAGAAATTTTGTATGAAAATACGTTTTATTCAGTATAGGAATTCAAATACTGTGTATAGTGTTGACTCTGGGGAGAAATTCTGCATAGTAGAAAGTAGCTTTGAATAGAAACTAATCTAGTCGTTAACCTATAATATATCACGTTGTATCTAGGCATATCTACTATAAATATTTACTTTCCATTCAATATACGCCTTTGCACAGTACTTAGAAAGGTCGTTATTCAATAATTCCTCTTCCGGTCATCATGCTTGCTTCCTGAAACTACCAACCACAGTTATTAAATCTGCTTCGTGTTTGTATACATGAATAAAATTATACAACTACCAATTAACCAAGTATGACCGTACTAAAACTTTATGGATAAGTTATATGATGAGATTGAGCATTTATTTGTTTTACAGTTTTCAAATGAAATGATTGATGGATTTATTGTGGTATGTCGACGAGTAGGTGTATGCGTGTGTGCGTAATTAGGCCGGCACCCGGGCCGACCCTCCCGAGGGACGTCCAACAATAGCTGATGCAGGCACACCCCCGTGCTTACTGGTGCGCTCTAATGAGCTACACTGGTGTTAAGTGCCACCCGCGACAGTACATAATAAGCCGCGGTAGGTCCACACGTGAACCGTATCTTTCACATAGTTGCGGCATTAATTGATCAACATTGTCGTGATTAGACATGGCCATCACGAAATCGGCTGTTCGCGGCATCATGTGTTCCATCATGGAATTTACCTTCAAAGCAAGTAACGTATCGATTCGTAATGTGTGTAATGTGTTAGGTATTTTAACTTTTTTTAAGCCATACTATAATTCCTTACTTTCGGCTTGTCATGCACTGTAAATGAATTCGGATCTGGCATCGCTCATTTAACATATCATTGTATTCCGTGAATTAGTTGTCTCAAACTTAGTGTATGAATTACCTACATAGTATAAAGAACTTGTGTGCGAAATTCATGTTTCCAAGCTAATCTGTTTAAGCTATGCGTTGCCAATCAATCAGTATTAATAATTACAATTTTATCATGAAGAAGATTCAGTAGAAGTTTGATTCGTCGAGGGGCTAAGTTTTGAACATATCCTTTCCCGCCCCTCATAGCGTTCTTGCTTATTTCCTCAATACATATATCTGCATTTCACGGTGCCTCTATATATATTATTGATATTTGTTTATTCATACATTTCAAGAGAAAGCTTGTGAACCGATCGCATTGTTGTATGTAATATCTTTCTACAATTATTTTTATTTGATTTCCTCCTATCTAAACCGTTCAGATAAAAGTAATAGCTAATACCGTTATGATTTAGTTCCGCATGATATATTTCACTATTTTAGTATGTGTGTGGAAGTCATGGGTTTTTCTCAATATTCAAACCCAATTTTCTGCTGTTTCGTAAACCGTATAATTACATCATCGATATTATAGCGGAAACAAAGACTAATTAAGGCACTCTTATATAATTTTGTTTTAATTGGCTGGATTAAATTTATACATTAATTAGGAAACTATAAATTTACTGCAAAACTGGCTCATCAAATTGTTAATTATTTTCGATAATGTTTATCACCACGAAGAAGGATACCTATAAGTGTAGCACAAATCAACATGACGCTCGTCATGTGGCGAATTATCTTAAAGTTCCTAAAGCAACACAATGCCAACAACGTTGCGGAACATGGTGGGACTCTAGGCTTACAGACTACTGCAAGAATCTGACTTTAATATTATTATTGTATTGGTCATTTGAAAAGTATGCGGTTAAAACATTTATTAATTAACACAAAAAGCGACGATAGCCTAGTTGGGTGTGGAACGGACTGTCGAGACGAATGTCCGCAGGTTCAAATCCCAAGGGCACACACCTCTGACTTTACTAAAAATCATGTGTGTATTCTTTGTGAATTTATCGTTCGCTTTAACGGTGAAGGAAAACATCGTGAGGAAACCTGCACATCTGAGAAGTTCTCTATAGGAATTTCGAAGGTGTGTGAAGTTTACCAATCCGCACTAGGCCAGCGTGGTAGACTATGGCCTAATCCCTCTCAGTAGTAGAGGAGGCCCGTGCTCAGCAGTGGGCAAGTATATAATACAGGGCTGATATTATTATTATTATTATTATTATTATTATTATTATAAAACATTTTGCTCCTTATCTTATTTCAATACTTTAAGTACTTGTTTATGTAATAATAATGTATAAAAGGGTACCTTAAACCCATGATCTGCATGTACAGTATAGGTTACGTAATGGACCAACTATATCAGATGGAAAGTACAATATCTCCCGTGAATGGTGTTCAGTTGAACTAAAAAAAAGATTAAACGATGCTTTTTATTGCTGATGTGCTTTATTATAAATAGAGTACGTTTCATTACGTAATAATCGATTATTATCTTTAATGATATATTACAATGAAGATATCCTGCTTTCTATGGTTAAAGTACTTCGAATTTGTTTTAAATATGATTCTAGAAAGTGGATAAATTTGTGCCTCGCCGTATCCCGTTCAGAGTTGAGATTGTTTTAGGTTGTAGGAGGCGGTCTGTACACGTTCGTTGATTGTTGTTGCGAGACCGCGTGCGCACTGCACGGGACGAGTTCGTGCGCCGATGCCCGATAGAAAAGCAGACGAGCACGATTGACACTTTTGAACTCACAATTTTACTGAATGCAAATGTGCTAACAATATACGATCGTATAGTTATGGCTTTCGACACAGACTTTTAGGTTTTTGACGATTATAAACCCGCATTGTCTGTCATCGCCGAATTGAAGTAAGATGAATAACTAATTATTTATGTATGAACAATCTATACTTTAGTACAATCTTTTTATTAAATTTAATCAAAGAGAATATTATAATACAATAAATATACAACCATGACTATTTCCTTTAGAATTAAATATTATAATGATAAAAATATACTATGCTATATTAAAAATCCCGAGCCATATCACAATATGGATACAAACGCAACGAGGCATACTTTCGAAACTTAATAAATAAATGTCATAGATTGTAATTTGGTACAAGTTATTATAATATAACACACAAACACCTTTCTCTGTAACTGTAATTACTGTAGGTAGTGCACTCACGTTTTTCTTTTGCATTATCAATCTTCGGACATCCGCCTCTTATTCAACACTGTGAAAGTCCTTGTTATTGTTAATTATGTTGGGCCCATGAACTTGCTAATTACTGTTATTGTCACTTTACGAGCTAACATTTATTATCGCGGCAAGTCGATCTCTCTATTCATTATTTGTGGTGCTTTACCTTTGTGTGAATACATAAAGATCGCAACAAATGGTTTACACTCTAGTAATTGATACTTTATATCTAAATTAAGTTCCTGTTACGTAGTTAAAGCGCATTAGGCTACAGGTTTTCCCGTCTGACCGCAGTACAGAGTACCTGCGATATCAGCAATCTGCAGCGAGTGCAGGAAACTGTACACTGCGGTTTACATCCGCGCTGCGGGCACAGATCTCGAAAGTGAACCTGTGAAATGAGTTATTGAAGCGAGACGACCACGCGATACCTTAACCCGATCCCTTATTATTGATAACTAATCTTAGAGTACAATGCCCTGGCAGAGAATGTATCAGTTGAACAATGTTTTTTATTAGTAACTAACTTTCTCGACCATCTATTGTTATGAAATTAACATAAAAACCGTGCCAAATTAATAAATCGGATATGTAAATTATTATTTGAATAAAGGAGCTAAATTTTATTTGGATTTAGCGGTTGTTGTATACACCTACGAAAACATCGCATTCTCTTAGCGCTATGTCATCATTACCGTTATACGGATAGTAGAAACTTTTCGTCGCGAAAAATGTCCTTGGTAAGAACGCGTCTTTTTAGCATCGCCCGAGTGACAACATCAAGCTTGTAAACGGTTAAACAAGTATTTTTGTTAATCTATTTAAAGTATTTTTTCAAGAGATAAAAAAAATCTGCTACTTGTTATTTAGAAAGTGTATTTCTTGCTCTATGCTACGAATAATGACAAGAATAATTATAAGAAATCTCAATTACTTTTCGTTTTCATTGTTATCAATAATGGTTGGTTGATGTACATTTTATAATCATACATATTCCAACAATGATGTCAATTTGTATGTTTTATTCGTTAATTATAGCGTTTAGTGTCTATTATGTGATAGTGGTGCGTTAGACTGCCTTATTGCAGTATCTAATTGGCACCTTTGCATATTAATAACACAAGGTGCAGTAGCTGTACTTGTGGTACGTATGTAGATCTCAAGTCTGACTGCCTTTCGAAAGCTGAAACACGTCCTGTATAATAATCTACTCTTGATTTAAACTGAAA
>NW_023594727.1:0-12496 GCF_014839805.1 Manduca sexta | reverse complement strand
TTACCACTATTTCGATTCTGTTGCTCCAGCCGTTTAGAAAACCGGTCACTGCTATTATGATATCAGCTTTTCAGCATGGACCATAACGAAACTCATATTTATATGATCAGACGTAATGTAGGAATTTGTTGCTAATTTGTTGCTCATTAGTTACCAATTATTTCATTTTTTGCTCAGCCCGTTTAGAAAAATGCAAAGCCACCACTGCTATCTTGATATCAAGCTAGCATGGACCCTAACGAATTTTATACTTATTTGATCAGACGTAATGTAGGAATTTGTTGCTAATTTGTTGCTAATTAGTTACCACACTATTTCGATTTTTTTGCTCGCCGTTTAGAAAAGCTGCCACTGCTATCTTGATATCAAGCTAGCATGGACCCTCACGAAACTTATACTTATTTGATCAGACGCAATGTAGGAATTTGTTGCTAATTTGTTGCTAATTAGTTACCACTATTTCGATTTTGTTGCTCCAGCTTAGAAAAACCGGTCACTGCTATCATGATATCAAGCTAGCATGGACCCTAACGAAACTTATACTTATATGATCAGACGTAATGTAGGAATTTGTTGCTAATTTGTTCCTAATTAGTTACCACTATTTCTATTTTTTTCAACAACCCTTTAACAAAAAAACCGCACACTGCTATCATGATATCAAGCTAGCATGGACCATAACGAAACTTATACTTATATGATCAGACGTAATGTAGGAATGTGTGGCTAATTTGTTGCTAATTAGTTACCACTATTTCGATTTTTGCTCCAGCCGTTTAGAAAAGCTACCACTGCTATCTTGATATCAAGCTAGCATGGACACTCACGAAACTTATACTTATTTGATAAGTCGTAATGTAGGAATTTGTTGCTAATTAGTTACCACAATAAGGATTATGTTTGCCGAGCTGTTTTGAAAATAAAAAATAATTTAATAATATAAAAATAAATAAACGGCCTTCAAAACCACTCAAAACCAAAAAATAATTTCACATAACAGGTATATACTGGATACGAATTTTGGAGTCGGTGTCTAATTGAAATTGCTGGTTAAGCCAGATGGACTTGTACTATAAAATATTACTGTCTCGATGGCGTAGTTATGTTTCACTTACAATACGACTATCGTGCTGAAATGTTACACCTTGCCTACCCCTGAAAAAGGGGAAAAGTATGCTATACATATGTAAGAAGTAGATACAAGCTAAAACTTAAATCAAAAACACAACTAATAAATATTTCGATCACAGTACAGCTATCGCGCTGTGGTGTTATTACTTCTGTCTATCCCTTAAAAGGGATAAAGGTGTGATGCTATAATATATATTATGCATGTATGTATGTATGATGTATGTCAAAATATGAAATGTAAAACAACAAAATTATGTTTGTAAATGTAGGCGTATGCACGCTTGTACACTGTTTCCATAATTTTTATAAATGTTTTAGTATTATTGTTTTTCGTTAATTTTTAGTTGTTGTTAAATACTTTTAGGTGGATTTTCTCCTAACTTTTACGGTAATGAGCGTGTTATAAGCTTATATAATTAATCAGACTTTCGTATACAAAAAAGACTTATTAAAAAAATATATTTAAAAATAATATTATAAAAGATTTAATGGACAATTGATGACAAAAATAAAAGCCTGGAGTTTCTTTCTGCCTTCTTTCGTGTAGTCACGCTTAGGAAGCTAGTGAAAGGCTGGTAGGTTAGCTAGGTTAGACTTTTAGTGTCCTCACCGGTGAGGATCACGACGCGTTTCTCCCTTATATTATTTATTTAAAATAACATATACATCATTTTATTTCTTTCCCACAGCCCGAGCTGTTTCTGCCGGTTATATACTTTTCATTAACTTATACCTATATAAATGGTTTTTTGAATCTGTTTGAAGGCAAGTGAGTTTATAATTATACTCAGGGTGGAGTACCGATTGTACTGTTTTTTATTTTGTTTGTACCTTATAGGGACAAGAGATATGGTGTACGAGAGTTTGTCAATCACCGCCTTTGTGTAGTAACATAAACTCGCGGCATTTTCAAGTAAGTCAACCATCATTTTAATGTGATTTTATAGCTGAAAGAAGACTATTGAATACTTGAAGACGCCCCTCAGAGTAACCAATCCCTCTCTAACATGGTACAATCCGAAACATGGAGTACAAACGATGGAAAATCCACGAAATACGTAGAAAATGATTATTTTTTAAATTACAGCCATTTTCAAATGAATAATTAATGTGATGATTTTATTGCTGAATATCATGGAAGAATATGTCACTAGAGGTACTATCCCTCTGTAATATAATACAATCGGAAACAAGGAGTACAAACGATGGAAATCCACGAAATAACGTAGAAAATGATTATTTTCTTCCAAGTACGGCCTTTTTAAAAAATCATCATTGTGATGATTTTATACTGAATATGATGGACGAATATGTCCCTACAGGTACAATCCTTCTGTAACATAGTAAAATCCGAACTTAAAGTATTGAAACTAATGAAATACTTAGAAAATTATTATTTTAACAAAGTACAGCCATTTTCAAATGAATAATTAATATGATGATTTTACTACTGAATATCATGGAAGAATATGTCACCAGAGGTACAATCACTCTGTAACATAGCAAGCCACCCGAAAACGGAAAGTACAAACGATGGAAATCCACGAAATACTTAGAAAAATTATTTTTTTAAAAAGTACAGCCATTTTCAAATGAATAATTAATAAGGATGATTTTTTTATTGCTGAATATCATGGAAGAATATGTCACTAGAGGTACTATCCCTCTGTAATATAATACAATCCGAAACAAGGGGAGTACAAACGATGGAAACTAATGAAATACGTAGAAAATGATTATTTTTTAAATACAGCCATTTTCAAATGAATAATTAATGTGATGATTTTATTGCTGAATATCATGGAAGAATATGTCACCTCAGAGGTACTAATCCCTCGTAATATAATACAATCCGAAACAAGGGAGTACAAACGATGGAAATCCTCGAAATACGTAGAAAATGATTATTTGTTTCAAATATACTCAAATTAAGATTAATTCGTCATTGTGATGATTTTATACCGGAATATGATGGACGAATATGTCCCTCAGAGGTACAATCCATCTGTAACATAGTAAAATCCGAAACGGGAAAGTACAAATGATGGAAACTAATGAAATACTTGAAAATTATTATTTTTTAACAAAGTACAGCCATTTTCTTAAATGAATAATTAATATGATGATTTTACTACTGAATATCATGGAAGAATATGTCACCTAGAGGTACAACTCTGTATATAGTACAATCCGAAACAAGGGAATACAAACGATGGATATCCATGAAATACGTAGAAAATGATTATTTTTTAAAAAATTACAGCCATTTTCAAATGAATAATTAATATGATGATTTTATTAAGCTGAATATCATGAAAGAATAATATGTCACCAGAGGTACAATCCTCTGTAATATAATACAATCCGAAACAAGGAGTACAAACGATGGAATTATGAAATACGTAGAAAATGATTATTTTTCTTCCAAGTACGGCCATTTTCAAATGAATATGTGATGATTTTATAGCTGAATACGATGGATGAATACGTTCCTCAGAGGTACAATTCCTCTGTAACATAGTACAATCCGAAACGGAAAGTACAAACGATGGAAATCCACGAAATACTTAGAAAATTATATTTTTAAAAAAGTACGTTTCATTTTCAAATGAATAATTAATATGATGATTTTATTGCTGAATATCATGGAAGAATATGTCACTCAGAGGTACATATCCCCTGTAATATAATACAATCCGAAACAAGGGAGCAAACGATGGAAATCCACGAAATACGTAGAAAATGATTATTTTCTTCCAAGTACGGGTTTTTTAAAAAAATCATCATTGTGATGATTTTATACCGGAATATGATGGACGAATATGTCCCTCAGAGGTACAATCCCTCTGTAACATAGTACAATCCGAAACGGGAGTACAAACGATGGAAATCCACGAAATACGTAGAAAATGATTATTTTTAAAAATTACAGCCATTTTCAAATGAATAATTAATATGATGATTTTATTGCTGAATATCATGGAAGAATATGTCACCTAGAGGTACAACTCTGTAATATAATACAATCCGAAACAAGGAGTACAAACGATGGAAATCCGCGAAAGCTACGTAGAAAATGATTATTTTCTTCCAAGTACGGCCATTTTCAAAATGAATAATCATTGTGATGATTTTATAGCTGAATACGATGGATGAATACGTTCCTCAGAGGTACAATCCCTCTGTAATATAGTACAATCCGAAACGCGGGAGTACAAATGATGGAAATCCACGAAATACTTAGAAAATGATTATTTTTTCCAAGTACGGCCATTTTCAAATGAATAATTAATATGATGATTTTATTGCTGAATATCATGGAAGAATATGTCACTCAGAGGTACTATCCTCTGTAATATAATACAATCCGAAACAAGGGAGTACAAACGATGGAAATCCACGAAATACGTAGAAAATGATTATTTTCTTCCAAGTACGGCCTTTTTCAAATAATAATCATTGTGATGATTTTATAGCTGAATAAGATGGAGGAATATGTCAGAGGTACAATCCCTCCTCATAGTACAATCCGAAACGGGAAAGCAAACGATGGAAATCCACGAAATACTTAGAAAATGATATTTTTTTAAAAGTACAGCCATTTTCAAATGAATAATTAATATGATGATTTTGCTTATCATGGAAGAATATGTCACCAGAGGTACAATCCCCTCTGTAATACAATACAACGATGGAAATCCGCGAAATACGTAAAATGATTATTTTCTTCCAAGTACGGCCATTTTCAAATGAATAATCATTGTGATGATTTTATGCTTTATCATGGATGCACGTACAACTCTCCTAATATAGTATAAAACCGAAAGTACAAACGATGGAAATCCACGAAATACTTGTTGATATTTTTTAAAGTACAGCCATTTTTCTGAATTAATATGATGATTTGATTAAATATCATGGAAGAATATGTCACTTAGAGGTACAATCCTCTGTAATAGTACAATCCGAAACAAGGGAGTACAAACGATGGAAATCCGCGAAATACGTAGAAAATGATTATTTTTTCCAAGTACGGCCATTTTCAAATGAATAATCATTGTGATGATTTTATAGCTGAATACGATGGATGAATACGTCCCTCAGAGATACAATCCTCTGTAACATAGTAACCGGAGGAGTACAAACGATGGAAATCCACGAAATACGTAGAAAATGATTATTTTCTTCCAAGTACGGCCATTTTCAAATGAATAATTAATGTGATGATTTTATAGCTGAATGTGATGGAAGAATACGTCCCTAAGAGGTATCATTTCTCTGTAACATAGTACAATCCGAAACCACGGAGTACAAATGACGGAAATGCACGAAATTCGTAGAAAATTATTATTTTCTTCCAAGTACGGCCATTTTAAATAAATCATCATTGTAATGATTTTATAGCTGAATATGATGGACGAATACGTCCCTCAGAGGTGCAATCCCTCTCTAACATAGTACAATCCGAAACAAGGGAGTACAAACGATGGAAATCCACGAAATTCGATCAAATTTATAATTTTTGAAAAGGTAGAGCCATTTTCTAATGAATCATCATTATGATAATTTAATAGCTGAATATGATAGAGGCAAACATTCTTCATAGGTACAATTCCTCTTAAATATACTACAATTTGAAATAAGGGAGTAAAACGAAGGAAATCCACGAAATACGTTGAAATTTATATTTTTTTGTTTTATCCTAGTGCGAAATGCAAGGGTCAACTGATCTTAATATGTATTCCTTGGGAATTTAAAAATTTTACGATACCATAAAACCCAAAAACTAGGCAATAGACAAAAATCAACTGAAATAATATTTATAATGAGTGGCATAAAACACGTGCGCTTCTCACCCACTTAGTGATTTTAAGGTATAATAAAACAAAAGGTTATTAATTAAGGTTACAAAATTATTTATATTTTTTATTACTTTACGCAGCCATTGCTCTGTGGTTCTTGGTTAAATTTATGACATTTGCGCAAACTTTTTACAAGCGTTAATACAAATAGTGGTATGCATTGTTAAGTAATTATTTGTAATTAAAATAATACAAAGAGTTTTTTTTCTTGAACTGTTAACTATTTCTATCTCTAGATTTTTATATGTACCTGTGTCTTGTTCCCAAACTGGTAAGTTGTATAAAGCCAAACTTTTCCAGATAAACTCAAAATTATATAATTATGCCTATTTTCAAAGGAGGCGATAAGACAAACCCTGGCAACTAACGGTCAATTGCAGTATTGCCGGTCCTTCAAAAATACTTGAAATAATACCCTATGAACGCTTAAACAAGGTATAGGTTTAGGGCAGGACATCTGTCGGAACCGCTAGTAGCAATTAAAATAAATTCAAATATAACTTTCCAAACCAAAAAACAACACGAATAAAAAAAATACTTCTAATAAAAAAATTCTGCCTGCAGAATGCATTAATATAAAGGATCACAAAACGTGTAACATAGTACTAACAGTCATCAAAGCAACGGATAGTTTCCTTTATTTTTAATCCTAATTAAAAGTTACTCAACGTTTTGCGCAAATGTCATAAATTTTACCAAGAACCAAAGAGCAACAGCAGCGTAAAGTAATAGAAAAATATAAATATTTTTTGTAACCTTAATTAATAACCTTTTGTTTTATTATTGATTTTTACTTTTGTTGTTGTATAGTGTTTGTTTTGTTATCATTTTGACTTTATTTGCGTTCTTATTACACTTCCCATACACAAATTTTAATATCAGTTTATTTTTTCAAATCCAGTGTGGACGACTGCTCAAATAAAATTACCAAAATGAGCAAAAAATACATATATTTGTACATATCAAAAAGCGCAATGGTATCAATAACAAGCTCTGAAGCACCATAAATATTACGTCATACATTAGTGAACCTTCATAGTCGGGACTATCATCCACACATGACAGCGATCGTACTACATGTGAAAAGGATTCTACTACTAAGGCAACTATTTTCTATCATATTCAGCTGTGAAACCATCAAAATTATCATTCGTTTGAAAATGACTGTACTTTTTCAAAAATAGGGTCTACCTTTTCAAAGAATTATAAATTTGATCGAATTTCGTGGATTTCCATCGTTTGTACCCCTTGTTTCGAATTGTACTATGTTAGAGAGAGATTGCACCTCTGAGGGACGTATTCGTCAATCATATTCAGCTATAAAATCATCACAATGATGATTTTATTTTAAAATGGCCGTACTTGGAAGAAAATAATCATTTTCTACGTATTTCGTGGATTTCCATCATTTGTACTCCTCGTTTCGATTGTACTATGTTACAGAGGGATTGTACCTCTAAGGGACATATTCTTCCCTAGTATTCAGCAATAAAATCATCATATTAATTATTCATTTGAAAATGGCTGTACTTTTTTAAAAAATAATAATTTTCTAAGTATTTCGTGGATTTACATCGTTTGTACTTTCCCGTTTCGGATTGTACTATGTTACAGAGGGATTGTACCTCTGAGGGACATATTCTTCCATAGTATTCAGCAATAAAATCATCACAATGATTATTCATTCGAAAATGGCCGTACTTGGAAGAAAATAATCATTTTCTACGTATTTCGTGGATTTCCATCGTTTGTACTCCCTCGTTTCGGATTGTACTATATTACAGAGGGATTGTACCTCTGAGGGACATATTCTTCCATCCTATTCAGCTATTAAATGATCATATTGATGATTCATTTGAAAATGGCTGTACCTTTTGAAACAATTATAATTTTGTTCGTATTTCGTGGATTTCCATCGTTTGTACTCCCTCGTTTCGGATTGTACTATGTTACAGAGGATTGTACCTCTGAGGAACATATTCATCCATCATATTCAGCTATAAAATCATCACAATGATTATTCATTTGAAAATGCTGTACTTTTGGAAGAAAATAATAATTTTCTACGTATTTCGTGGATTTCCATCGTTTGTACTCCCTTGTTTCGATTGTACTATGTTACAGAGGGATTGTACCTCTGAGGGACATATTCTTCCATCATTTTCAGGTATAAAATGATCACAATTAATTATTCATTTGAAAATGGCTGTACTTTTAAAAATAATAATTTTCTACGTATTTCGTGGATTTCCATCGTTTGTACTCCCTGTTTCGGATTGTACTATGTTACAGAGGATTGTACCTCTGAGGGACATATTCTTCCATCATATTCAGCTATAAAATCATTATATTAATTATTCATTTGAAAATGGCTGTACTTTGTTAAAAATAATAATTTTCTAAGTATTTCGTGGATTTCCATCATTTGTACTCCCCTTTCGGATTGTACTATGTTACAGAGGATTGTACCTCTGAGGGACGTATTCGTCCATCATATTCAGGTATAAAATCATCACAATGATGATTTTTTTGAAAAAGGCCGTACTTGGAAGAAAATAATCATTTTCTACGTATTTCGTGGATTTCCATCGTTTGTACTCCCTCGTTTCGGATTGTACTATGATACAGAGGGATTGTACCTCTGAGGAACATATTCTTCCATAATATTCAGCAATAAAATCATAACAATGATAATTCATTTGAAAAATGCTTGTACTCATTTGAAAAATAATAATTTTCTAAGTATTTCGTGGATTTCCATCGTTTGTACTTTCCCGTTTCGATTTATACTATGTTACAGAGGGATTATACCTCTGAGGGACGTATTCATCCATCATATTCAGCTATAAAATCATCACAATGACGATTTATTTAAAAAGGTCGTCCTTGGAAGAAAATAATAATTTTCTACAAATTTCGTGCATTTCCGTCATTTGTACTCCTCGTTTCGGATTGTACTATTTAGAGAGGGATTGTACCTCTGAAGGACATATTCTTCCATAGTATTCAGCAATAAAATCACCATATTAATTATTCATTTGAAAATGGCTGTACTTTTTAAAAAAATAATAATTTTCTAAGTATTTCGTGGATTTCCATCGTTTGTACTTTCCCGTTTCAGATTGTACTATGTTACAGAGGAATTGTACCTCTGAGGAACGTATTCATCCATCGTATTCAGCTATAAAATCATCACAATGATTATTCATTCGAAAATGGCCGTACTTGGAAGAAAATAATCATTTTCTACGTATTTCGCAGATTTCCATCGTTTGTACTCCCTTGTTTCGATTGTATTATATTACAGAGGGATTGTACCTCTGAGTGACATATTCTTCCATGATATTGAGCTATAAAATCATCACATTAATTATTCATTTCAAAATGGCTGTACTTTTTAAAAAAATAATCATCTACGTATTTCGTGGATTTCTGTCGTTTGTACTCCCTTGTTTCGGATTGTACTATGTTATAGAGGGATTGTACCTCTGAGGGACGTATTCGTCCATCATATTCAGCTATAAAATCATCACAATGATGATTTATTTAAAATGGCCGTATTTGGAAGAAAATATTAATTTCTAGGAATTTCGTGAATTTCCATCGTTTGTACCCCTTGTTTCGGATTGTACCATGTTAGAGAGGGATTGTACCTCTGAGGGGCGTCTTCAGTCTTCAGTCGTCTTCTTTCAGCTATAAAATCATTAAAATGATGGTTGACTTGAAAATGCCGCGAGTTTATGTTACTACACAAGGCGGTGATTGACAAAACTCTCAGTACACCATATCTCTTGTCCCTATAAGGTACAAACAAAATAAAAACGGTACAATCCGGTACTGACCTAGTATAATTTTAAACTCACTTGCCAACTTCAAACAGGTCAAAAACAATTTATATAGGTAATAAAGTTAATGAAAAGTATAGTAACAAAGAAGCCAGCTCGGGCTGGCAGGAAAGAAGAAGATATAAATGGATGTATATGTTATTTTAAATAAATAATAAGGGAGAAACGCGTCGTGATCCTCACCGGTGAGGACAATAAAAGTCCTAACCTAGCTAACCTACCAGCCTTCACTAGCTTCCTAAGCGATGACTACACGAAGAAGAAAGGCAGAAAGAAACTCCGGGCTTTATTTTTGTCATCAATTGTCCATTAAATCTTTATAATATTATTTTTAAATATATATATTTTTAATAAGTCTTTGTGTATACAAAGTCTGATTAATTATATAAGCTAATATACGCACATCACCGTAAAAGTGCGGAGAAAACCACCTAAAAGTATTTAACAACAATTAAAAATTAACGAAAACAGTAATACTATAAAAAATAATTTTAAGAAAAATTAAACCGCCTTCAAAACCACTCAAACCAAAAATAATTTCACATAACAAGTATATATTGATACCAATTTTGGAGTCGGTGCCTAATTAAAATTGCCAGTTAGCTATATTTGTTGCATAGTCCATCTATGAGCTAAATTTCAAATCAATTAAAAGGAGTAGGTTTGCGTGTACTACAACATACACAGTGAAAGGTGTAATACCAAGCACATGTATGGTGTTTCATCTTTTTTCGAGGCAGGGAGTGTAATACACCCACATTTGACCAGCTATATGTAACAGGGGAAGAATTTGGGTAGTGTACAGTCACAAATTTAAATATTTCCTTAATAGTTTTCATTTGCTGTGCTGCGGCGATGTGTTTATGTCCGGTGACAATCTGACTTGCTGACTTTGTACGCTGGCAGCACATTGTTTTCGTATATTCGTTAATGTATTTATCTAGCTTAACTAGCAATTTTAATTAGGCACCGAATCCAAAATTGGTATCCAATATATACTTGTTATGTGAAATTATTTTTTTGATTTGGAGTGGTTTTTAGCTACGGTTTAATTTTGTTAAATTTTTATTTTTTGCTTTTTGTGTTAGTAAAATAGAGCGTCTCAATGGCATAGTTGTGTTTCGCTCACATACGACTATCGCTGAGGAGTTACACCTCTGAGTACCATAAAGGGGAAAAGGTGTGATGCTATAATATGAATGTAAGTGTAGATCCGCTAAACCTAACGTAAAACACAACTGATATTATTTGCTCACAGTACAACTATTGCTGTGGCATACACCTCTGCCTACCCCTGAAAAAGGAAAAGGTGTGATGCTATATATATATATATATCCCTTTTTAAGGATAGATAGTGTAACACCACAGCGATAGCTGTACTGTGATCGAAATATTATCAGTTGTGTTTTTGATTTAAGTTTGCTTGTATCTACTTCTTACATATACATATGTATAAAGCATCACACCTTTTCCCTTTCAGGGTAGGCAAAAGGTGTAACATTTCAGCAAGGATAGTTGTATTGTAAGTGAAACATAACTACGCCATCGAGATACAGTATATTTTATAGTACAAGTCCATCTAGCTTAACCAGCAATTTCACTAGACACCGACTCCAAAATTCGTATCCAGTATATACCTGTTATGTGAAATTATTTTTTTGGTTTTGAGTGGTTTTTGAAGGCCGTTTATTTATTTTTATATTAAATTATTTTATTTTCAAAACAGCTCGAGCAACATAATCCTTATTGTGGTAACTAATTAGCAAATAACAAATTCCTACATTACGACTTAGACATAATTATTTTGATATCAAGATAGCAGTGGTAGCTTTTTTTTCTAAACGGCTTGAGCAAAAAAATCGAAATAGTGGTAACTAATTAGCAACAAATTAGCAACAAATTCCTACATTACGTCTGATCAAATAAGTATAAGTTTCTGTTAGGTCCATGCTAGCTTGATATCAAGATAGCAGTGGTAGCTTTTTTTCTAAACGGCTTGTGCAAAAAAATAGATATAGTTGTAACTAATTAGCAACATATTATCAACAAATTACTTCATTACATGTGATCATATAAGTATAAGTTTCGTTAGGGTCCATGCTAGCTTGATATCAAGATAGCAGTGGTAGCTTTTTTCTAAACGGCTTGAGCAAAAAATCGAAATAGTGGTAACTAATTAGCAACAAATTAGCAACAAATTCCTACATTACGTCTGATCATATAAGTATAAGTTTCTTGTTATGGTCCATGCTAGCTTGATATCAAGATAGCAGTGACCGGTTTTTTTCTAAACGGTTGAGCAATAAAATCGAAATAGTGGTAACTAATTAGCAACAAATTAGCAACGTTATGGTCCATGCTAGCTTGATATCAAGATAGCAGTGGTAGCTTTTTTTTCTAAACGGCTTGAGCAAAAAAATCGAAATAGTGGTAACTAATTAGCAACAAATTAGCAACAAATTCCTACATTACGTCTGATCATATAAGTATAAGTTTCATTATGGTCCATGCTAGCTTGATATCATGATAGCAGTGACCGGTTTTTTTCTAAACGGCTTGAGCAACAAAATCGAAATAGTGGTAACTAATTAGCAACAAATTAGCAACAAATTCTAAAATATATTTGGTTTAATCTGCTAAGTTACTACTGCTACCTTG
>NW_023594726.1:0-12496 GCF_014839805.1 Manduca sexta | reverse complement strand
AACCCAGCCACAGTTGAACGTGTTCCGGTTGTATTACCATATGTAAGAGAGGAGTCACCATAAGATTGGCTACATCCTGAAGCGTGCTTCCATAAAAACTTATTTTAAGCCGCCGCCTAAGAAGATTAGTCAATTTTACCACCTGTCGTGTCACATACCTCTACAAGAACCGGGAGTATACAAAATAGATTGCAACTGTGGCCTCTCTTATATCGAAACAAAAAAGAAATATAGGGACCCGCGTAAAAGAACATATAGCTGACGTGAAACACCGCTCGACGAAGTCTGCAGTCGCTGAACACCTGAGGGAGGCGCCAATCATTATCTGCGACTAGACAAGCCACAAATCCTCGCCAAAGAACACCGATTCCTGCCTAGGATGATTCGCGAGGCTATTGAAATTAAAACATCCTAATTTCAATAGGGAAGATGGTTGGAAGCTGCACAAGCCTGGGATCCAGCTCCTACATTTAATTAAATCGGAACCCAAAAGACCGGCTGCCAGACTTCAAGACACTGTGAGCTCATTCTGCGTAGATCGGACCACCAACAGCGCTAAAATTTAAAAAATTTAAAAAAAGTTGTATAATTGTAAAATGTAGGTAGATATTGTAACTTTGACTTTACGGATGAACAACACCTCAGTCCCCCCCGTGACCATGAAGGCTGCAAAGTCTTCGAAACGTCGGGAGAAAATAAAATACTAGCACCGCGATAGAATCCGAAAATTAGTTTAATTTCAATAAAATATGATATTACCTGTAGTAAATTTTACCGAAAAAAAATACGAAACTTCATGTGAAGGAGCTGTCAAAATTATCATCCTATATTTGATAACGTATAGTTACTAATTAGAATTGGGTAGGACATGACATGAAAACGAGTTTGTAAGAGTAGCCTCATTTTAACATTGAGCCGGTACAATGTCCTACTTCAAATTAGGCGAGGCGTACTGAGGCGAGGCGCTTTAATGTGCGCCTTACAGTATTTTGTAATGATAACACTCAAAATACTTTCCTCTGACTCGCGACTCGAAACGCAGTACCATAATGTTAATTGTAAAATAACGTCCTATTGTAATTGTCTACCTCTCTGTCCTCGTCCTATAGTTAACCACGGAGAATGAGTAACGCGACTGCCGCGACATAAAGTTTAAAGTAGTACAATATATAATTTTGAGCCACTCTTCCTTTTTGACGTTATGTACGGGACAAATGTACCGCTTCTTATATGTCCTACTCAACAAGTTACTTTTCCTTGCTCGAACAGTAATATTCATTAATGTTTTATTTTTCAGATATTACTAAAGTATTTTCGGACCTTATCTACTGCCTTACAAGTAGGTCCCGAAGACACGCGGTATACAATACTCAAATTGGTTTATTCCAAAAAAATAAAACATTTACGAAAGCGAAGGGAAGACGATTTTCACCAGAGGAAAAAATGTCATTGTCTTTATTCAAAAAACGTCCTAAATATTACAAACTTTTATGCAAGTATTTTACTCTACCATCATCAAGAACTGTAAAAGCCAAATTAATATAATCGCAGGAATAAATCCTATAATTTTCCACTGTTGGAAATAAAGAAAAAGATTGTTTTTGCTTTGGTCTTTTTGTCTGTGTCATATGATCCATACAAAGATACAAGAGTTTGCTTCACATTAAAAATGCTCTTTTTCTAACTACGCTTTGGTTTTTATAATAAAAGGCATAAAAAAAATATTTTAATCAGCCAATAGCATATTATTTCACAAATGGACTTAATAAGATAGAGCTAAAAATATTAATACGAACTGTCTTGGAAGATGCCATTGATGCTGGGCTTAACGTAATCAACACAACATGCGACCAGGCACCCGTTAATGTCGGTCCCATAACAGAGTTGGTTAAAGAAAGATGTAACTAAAGCTGTATATTTACGGAAAGGAAAATACTGGTAACATGACATAATACGCGTTAAAGGACAAATAACAACCCCGTTTATGAGCTGTTGCGGCTGAACATTTAACGGCAAGAGCAGAATTCCAGTAGAATGTCGTCAGTTAGTAGATTTCACACTTTTACTTAACAATTTATTTAATTCATTGAACGGGTGTAGCGATTTTTATTTATTGTAAACTAGCTTTTGCCCGCGGCTCCGCCCGCGTGATATAGTTTTTCGTTTAAATCTCTCAAAAGTTATAAAGTTCCCCCTTTTGCTACAGTTTTCATTATTGCTCCGCTCCTTTTGATCATAGCGTGATGATATATAACCTATAGTCACAACGTAGTAGTAGTGATACACAACCTTGAAAATTCCTCTAGAGAATTTCCCAGGTTTGTAGGTTTCCTCACGATGTTTTCCTTCACCGTTGAAGCAAGCGATAATTCACAAAGAATATACACATAATATTTTAGAGAAGTCAGAGGTGTGTGCCTTTGGATTTGAACCTGCGGACATTCGTCTTGGCAGTCCGTTCCACAATCAACTAGGCCAACGCCGCTTTTTGTGTGTTCACGTATTGTTTATTATTATTTATACAGATATTTTTTTATCTTTCACGTTCATATTTAAATGGTAAAAGGTGCTGCCCTTGCTGTCCCATCTTAAAAATAGAATATGTATCTACAAAAATGATTAGCAGTCTCATAAGATTGATTTCTTGTGACTACAGTGTTTACGGTCCCTTACTAAAAGATCCTTTAAAATTACCATAAGGGCAAACGACTTTGATTTGAGTTTAAAATAGATAAATTATCAAGTCCAAGTGTGATTCTTTTTACTGATGTATCCTTCATGGACAACAGCTTCAGCGTAAAATTAACATTTCAAAATGTTAAAGTGCCTTAAACAAAAATACCATTTCTTAATTTTTCTACTCTGAGTACGATTATGTATTTTTCATATTTTTTGAATACTTAATTTCAAAGAAACAAAAAAATAAAAAAGCGAGAAATTCTTGATGACGTCACACATACAGTTGAATAAAGTTGTTCCTTGGTGCTCCTTTCTTTTATTAAAAAACTAAGACATCGTCATTTATCAATGTCAAAAGATAATATTATACCGGCGCCACAGATAACAAAAATATTTGAACTCATGTGTGGCACGGGAATTTTCGTATTTGTGCAAAGTTTGTTTAAATGTTTACGTATTATCTTGTCATTCGGTATTGGTTTTACGACCACACATCAAGCGTTCAAAGTTATCGAGTTGCTTGAATGAGAACTGATTATATATGGAAACCTAAAAGTAAAAGCCATAAAAATTTAATTTGGTCAGTGTCTGTAATAGAATACAAATACGCAAATACCCGTGCCAAACATGAGTTCAAACAAGTGTTCTAATATTTGTCTGTGTGTGGCACCGGCAAAGACGTTTTACAAATAGACGCGTCATAGACTAACAAAATTGCACATAAAACGGCGCACTATTCACTATAGCATCATGACTGTACATATAATTACAAATTGGCTCGATGAAGTCTTTTAGTTATACAGGTGTCAAATTAACGAAGGACCAGCTATACCAGGTTGATAGAGGATTAATTTATTATAATATATATATTTTGTATAACCCTTCTGTGTCGCCTAAAATAATATTGCATCGTTCAGAAAATATTCAATCGTTCCTGCGTCGACCTGCTTGCTTTAGTTGATGTTTTGTTAATGTTACAACCGGTACCTACATTTCTGCAGCAATTCGCACTACTTCCTTTATATTTTTATGTAACAATTATCATTTTGTATACGACTTATTTATGATTTCGTTGTTTGATCATAATGCTCATTTTGTGTTTATTGTATGTTGTAATTTAACCACCACGTAACCCATAATTAATAGTTAAGTGATGGCAATTTAAAGATAATATCATGTACACAAGTGCGAAATTATTTTGCTTTTATCGCGTAAATTGTTCGAATCTCCTTTTTTTAGTACATACTCTATTTAGATCATATACCCACTGTTATGGTATATATCTAATATGTATTAAGCAATTTGTATCGAATTCGCATTTCGCTGTTGATTACTACCCGGTTTCATAGACCTGTTTTAAATCAGTTCTTATTATAATTATTTAATCTTTCTTATTTAACAAATTGTTAAATTAATCTGTTTGATATCTACATAAAATATTTTTTTATATTATTATCATAAGTAAAACAACCTTCGCATGACGAAGAAAGTATATTTTAATGAATGCTAATCTTTATAGTTCCTTTTTCTATGGATAAGTATAATGATCATTGTAAACTTGATGTTAATTTCTTTCCAGTGAACATTTTCAATTTTTAAAAGTAGCGTGACTTATTTGTGAAATAATTTTGTTTGGCTTAGAATAAGTTTGTTCTTGTTAATATTAGTTTCACTTGTTTGTGTAGAAAGATAATGCTAGAATCCGAATTTCCGTTTTGATGAAGACAAAGATAAATAATATGGCTAGCTAGTATGTTTCAGAGTTAATTGCTGTTCTAGATTTGTAAATTTTTATGTATTTTTATATTGAATCGTATATTATTAGGCAATTTTTATAAAAATTATAAATTCTCTTTTATTTGAACATTGATACTTGATATTTATTTGATGATACATTAAAATGATTATCGAAATACAAAAGAATTCATATATTTTTTATAAAGTTAAATCAATTGTTATAAAAATATAGTTTGACAATTGAGAATGTTTTAGCATATTATAAATATCAATGTTAATTATTATTCGTCACAGTATGTATTTTTAGACATAAAATAATTTTAAGTATATTTTATTATTTAGTATTTCGGAATTTTACAGTGTATTACAGTTTATTTTAAAGTAGTATCGTTTACTTTTCCATTGAATATAATTAATAACTAAGATCAAATTATCAGCGCTTACATAGCTTAATAGAGGTGTAATACTTTGTAAATCTAATATGGAATGTGAATATCATTAGTACTTACTATAAGCATTTTGTACACAAAATGTTATAGCAAAAATAAAATAAAAATAATATTTTCAATATGATGTTTGTCTGATTAACGATCTTATTCTTAGATCTTATTACTATCGAATTATTATGTATTGATAATGATAGAAGTACACTGTAAATAAGATGTCAGAAATATTATACTACGACGGCATAGCAAATACAGATCTGCTTCTAAGTATTTTAATACTTGGATTGCCGTCTTCTGCACTTTTAAAACGGTTTGCAAAATAATAAAACACAATAAACCTGAATCGTGAAACGCAACGAAAATCGCGAACGCCCTCTACCTCACAAGTATGAAGCAGCCGTAATGTCGATTGGCACAAAAACCCAACGAGTAGGCTCTCTATTTCCATATATATTATAATTCTCTTTGGGCAACATCGTAGCGTGCTACGTTGTCTGTCAAGAATCTGAATCAAGTTTACTTGTTAGAAAAGTGTAAAATTACAATATTTCTATTTATCGTTCTATTCCCAACAAGATTTATTTATAATAAACAAAATGACTGAAACAACAGAGGTATTTTTCAAGTTTAAACTGGTGTTCTTTTCTTGTAAAAGTGTATTGGTGGTGGAAAGGACACGTCACATTTTGTAAACGTTTTTTACCGATATTCTCACATAAAAATTTGTTAGTTTGATGTTAGGCGACGCTATTTATACGTGTAATTACTCAGGCTTAAGTACCCGCTAGATCTACATTATTTTTTTGCATTATTTATTCCATACGACAAGATGCTTTGCTAAGTTTTTCTTTGCGGTTGGTGTTAGTAACAATTATTTTACAAAAATTGTTTTCAGAACGTAAAGATCAACAAATGGGACGGTGCTGCTGCCAAAATGCTATTGATGATGCTATCAGAGAGGTAAATATACCACTTACCTTGTATATCAAAAAGAAGCTATTAGATACCTATTTTATTAGTTGTAAAACTTAAATACCGCCATCTAGGGTGGCGAACTTGATTCGACTTATGGGCTGCAATTTAGTATTTTGTAACTGGATTTTAGGGTAAAAATGACATTAATTGGTTTAGTTTTTGTCTTCACTTATAACAAAACCATTGTCAAGGTTATAAGATAGCAAATTTTCGGAAAATGAGCTAAAATAGTTTTAATTTTTATATGGCTAAGTAAATACATATTATGTGAAAAGTAATGTTTGGTTGAAACCACTTTTAATCTTAAAATTCAGTATTTAATTCTAGGTCTATTGTTCACTGTTTAAAGTCATTGCAATTTACCAATTACATTCTTGTAATTTTAAATGAAACATGTTCAGTATACATTAGTGATGTATTTTTTATTTAATAAGAAAGTATGAAATTGAAACTTGTTCTTAGTAACTATTTATTTATTTATTTTTTTGCCTTGCCCTATCACAACTGACTCTGTGGTCTCCTCTAAATTATACAAAGTCCGTATTGATTATATGTGTGGACTTTCATAAATAATTGTATAAGTCTAATAAAGCTTCATTAGCAGTGAAAAAACCAAACAATTAATAGTGAATCAATCAATCTTATTTGCCTTTATAGCTACATATACATTACATGACACTCTCTAACTCACGCTTAACAAACCATTTCATTTAATTTTAATTGGTTTCTCAAGACACAGGATCAGCCTAATTTGAGAACCTCTGGCTATTTTTTCTGTACCTTTCTTATATTTAAATGAAGATTTCTCATTTTCATCTTCAGCTGTTTAATATAACTATGTATAAAAATAATATTTGCATTAGACGATAATGCAATAAACAGTTTTTTATTTTTCAAAATATTTTTATTTCCAGGTGTTGACTGTTGATTTGAAGTGCAAGGAGAGTTTTGCTCTTATTGACGGGAGGTTGTTCCTCTGTGCTTTGGCTGTTGGAGTGGCTCTCTACGCTCTGCTCTGGGATTACCTGTACCCATTCCCTCAGTCTAGGTATGTTAACTGCCAACACATATATTTAACTATTACATGGGCTAGATATTTGTAGAAAATGAACAGTACCATATCCTGCATGTGTTTGTACTTAATTTATTTGATGGAGGTTGAAATAAAATAGAGACCCTATGTTTATTATACATTATGGTTTGTAATACATTAAATTAAGAAAAACAGTTTGTCAGACAGACATGGCAGGAGACTTTATTTTATACTATGTTGGGTTTAGTGACCCACCCTGGCTTCACACAGGTAGAACTCATTATAATCTATAACCACATGACTTCTAGTTCCCTGTTCACTATCAAACTTCACAGGGTCATCAATCTAAAGACTATCTAAAATTTCAATAAAATTGCTCCAATAGTTTTGGTGAGCCTAGGGAACATACATTTCGATAGATTAGAAGTAGAGTAACTGAATATGATGGCAAACCAGTAAGCTTAAACGCAGAGGCATTCTTTGGGGGGGGCAAACCGGCCAACTGCCCAAGTCCTCACGAGGTGCCTTGTATGACCATTTTTACAGTCTTACCAACAAACTGTTAAAGCTGGGGATGTCTTTTTTGCTCTGCCATGGTTCTAGTGCTGTTTTTTTTTTGTTTCACTTGGGGCTTACAAATGTTTAGTGCCACTGCTTAAAAGTAATTGTGTTTTTTCAGACTTGTCCTTATTATCTGTGTGTCATCATACTTTGTACTTATGGGCATTCTGACTCTATACACCACATTCAAGGAGAAGGGTATATTTGTAGTAGCCAAGGAGAAAGTTGGAAACACTTCAAGGATTTGGGAGGCAAGCTCCTATGTCAAAAAGTAAGTAAATAAAAGATACAATTAATTCACTAATAAACATAAAATACACTGATTTAGAATAATCTACATTTTGTGGATATTTTACTTTTTGCAATGTGTAGAAACAAATTATGATGATTTATGAAAAATATTGTTCATCAATTGTGCTGAGATATATTCATATAGGATTGTAGCCTAGTTCTGTTATTACAAATTGCAGGAAACCAAACCTAATTATACAGTCTTGAAACAAAAATTATGTAACTTTATGTAGTTATTGGCTACAAAAACATGACTCTTATCACTTTAATAAGTAGCAAAGTTTAATTATTTGTGAATTTTAGTCAATTATAAAATTGATATTTTTCAATGCAGACACGATGATAAATACAACCTGGTGCTGGTCTTCCGCGACTCTAACGGCAGGCATCTGGAAGCCACTGTGATCAAGTCGTTCGCCCATTACATTGATGCTAACGGCACCGTCGTGCAATCCCTCGTTGTCAGCGATATTACCAAGCTGTACCAATCGCTTCAGGCTGAAAAAAAGACTAAGTAAACTCTATATATCTATACTAAGGTCTTAGTTATTATAATTTAACATAATAAAAAAATCTCAATATGTATAAATATGTGTTTTATTCTACCATAGGTATATAACTTTTTGAAAATTAACCAATACTTGATTGTGTTGGGACTTTGAGAGGATACTTCTCATTTCATAGCCACGTAATCATCTCTTTCTTGCGGGTCGAATATGGCCGGCAACCCTAACATATTCCAGATACATTTCTCAAAGCCGGCGCGGTATTTTAAAAAAGAATAGGTAATGTCTAAGTCGTGCCAAGTGCTGTAATCAATGTTTAGGTTATTGTTGCTATTGTTGTTGCCCGTTTCTAGCGGTATAGCCCGTTTCTAAGCGGTATAGCCCGTTTCTAAGCGGTATAGCCCGTTTCTAAGCGGTATAGCCCGTTTCTTGCGGTATAGCCCGTTTCTTAAGCGGTATAGCCCGTTTCTTAAGCGGTATAGCCCGTTTCTTAAGCGGTATAGCCCGTTTCTTAAGCGGTATAGCCCGTTTCTTAAGCGGTATAGCCCGTTTCTTAAGCGGTATAGCCCGTCTCTAAGCGGTATAGCCCGTTTCTAAGCGGTATAGCCCGTTTCTTAAGCGGTATAGCCCGTTTGCGGTATAGCCCGTTTCTAAGCGGTATAGCCCGTTTCTTAAGCGGTATAGCCCGTTTCTAAGCGGTATAGCCCGTTTCTAAGCGGTATAGCCCGTTTCTAAGCGGTATAGCCCGTTTCTTAAGCGGTATAGCCCGTTTCTTAGCGGTATAGCCCGTTTCTTAAGCGGTATAGCCCGTTTCTTAAGCGGTATATTTCTTAAGCGGTATAGCCCGTTTGTTAAGCTGTATAGCCATTTTCTTAAGCGGTACCTATATAAGACATGTTATAGGCGTGAGGAAAAAGTTCGTTGGCATACTAGGCAAGTGCTACGCACTAGAATCAAAATCTATTTACTGAAAAATGTGGAGCATTATTCTGTTTAACATATAAGGTTTATTTCAACAAAATCGAACACAAACAAAGAATCTCTTAGTAGGTGCCCACCTCTGGTTGCTCGTGTTCTATGTTGCAGGGTATATATGGTGTATTGGGACCCGGATAGTAACACCGACTTTAAGCAAGCGGAGTTGTGGGCAGAAAGCTATGGAAAATAATTTTATTTAATTTATGGCTGATTTTCAATCATCCACTAAAAGTTATCTAAGTATTCTTTATCAATTAGCCTCTTAAACTCACTTAAACCTCCCTGCGAATCCAAAATGAGGAAAAATCCACATAATGTGTACTTATAATCGAGGAAAAACAATGGCGGTTAGTTTCAGTGGCATAGATTGGTTTTAGTTCAGTCTTTTCTCGCTAGATGGATCTTCGTACATTATGACTGAACTGAACAATATAAATGACTACAAAATATTGTTCTATGATGAGGAAATCTTTATCAGTTATTCAACACTGTAGAGTTTAAAATTATATTAAATCATGCCTCAATTATAGGTACTGGCTGCGCTACTAGATTACAAACTTTACTTTGCACCCAGCCAAGGCATGCTCTGTTGATGAAACTTGAATGAATGTATGGCGTTTATGTTATTTTTGTCCAGTTACGTGCGCAGAAGATAAGTTTGTAGATTTAAAACAAGTGTGAAGTTCGTAATATTCAATGTCAAACGGGCTCATAGGATCGAACGTACGAATTTTCGGTCAGTCAGTAGGTCGCCCCGCGAACGTAGCGTCACTTGGCGCTACGATTCACCGATTAATACAATGTACTGAATATTTAGTTAAGTAATAACTTGCGGTGTGATTTATTATCAAAAATTGAATGCTAGTGATGTGGACTGTTCTTTTAATTTTATAACGCCTAGTCAATCTTACAATCAAAGCAAAAACCTATTACAAATAACTGTTTGTCCTTGCGTACACCAAAATTAGTTTTTGAAATAAAGTATATTACATGTGTACAACGTAGTTTTCCTTTGGATCTTCTTACTTATAAGGTAAGTAAAATTTATAATGCATAAACAGCATTTACTTAGAGATATTATTAATAATATTTTACATAAGTATAATGTAAGAATTTATTATTTTAAAAATTACTATGAATTGAAACTTTTGTATCAAATAAGTGTAGTTACTGGTTAGTCCGAGCTTATTAATTAATGATTGCTATTATTTTTGTAAAAAATTAAAATGTAGAGTTAGATAACATAGGTTGTATGACCTTAAATACAGAAGCGTAACAAGACAAAGGGACTTTTCATACCGGTAGGTACCTTTTAATAGTTTCGATCAATAAAATTACCTTATTATGCATGTAGAAATAGATATCATTATATCGCTACAATATGTTTTTCAATTGTTTTAAGAAGCTAGTTAACCATTCCTTATGACATCATCGCGGTGACCTGTATCAAGGACTTTTAGTTTATGGTGTTTAAATCACACGTAAAACAGTTTCCGGTGTGAAGCAATATTAAACTCAACTAATACTTCCATAACAGAACATCTTCGTATAATTCTACTTATATTGTGAATTTTACGTACTACGTAAGTGCAAGAAAATGCTAAGTTGTCACGATGAATAACTGCAATTACGTGAACAGCAGACGCCGATTGGCGCGTCAATTGCATCTAACTAGATATTTTAATTAGAATGCCGAGCTAGTGTAGTGCAGTCACCTGACTTCACGTGGCCATAACACCGCCACGACAATTTCACATTGAGGCTATTTTGGTTCTGGCTTCAGTGCCGGCGTGTGGCACACATGCCGCACGCAGTCTTCACACAATATAACATGCGTACATTGGGTGGCTCACGTTGATTGTCCTGTATCGGCATGCGGCCAAATTTTCTTGAACTGTCCCGAATGCTGTAATTTTGGTTTCGCCTGCTTAAGGCATTTAATATAATAGATATCCTGAACATTGAAATCGTTAACATCTTTATAGTGAGACAATTCCTAATTTTTGCTCTAAGAAAGACGAAATTCATACTTACCAGTTAAATATCCATAGTCTCTCACTATTAGCACTATCAAAGAACTCCAAATACAGTCGCAAATGTCAAATAACTATCTTCAAGTTTTCTCTTATGTAGAGTTTTCTTTTTTATTATTATTACCCCCAAAACTGAAGATTTACATGGGATTAATAACTGAGCCAAAAGATTTTGCAATTTACAATTAAAATACATAGTTTAATATTGGCACAATTTTAGCAAGATTAAAAAATAAATAATCCAATTTAGTAGTAATTTTCGTTTGGTTCGTAGTTAATTAGGTTCCGTTTTGTGGTTGTTACAATTTTCCCATTAATTCATCTTTATCAACGTAATGTTATTTACATTATTACTTATTGTCAGTCAAACGAAGATGTAATAGACTACGATAATTAATGTTTCGTCGTAGTAGGCTTTATTGCGTAGCATAACTTGTTATAAAAGCTATATTGAACTCAATAATTTGTAGGAAAATGGTCTGTCGATATTGAACTTGTTATTGGCTTGACGGATTTCGGTCAAGTTGTTTGCAGGTTCAAGGGCGCTCACAATGTCAAGACGTCTGGAATGGATCCGATACTCTCTCTAATCGTTCCCTCAGTGCTGAGGACCGTGACTTTACTTGGTCGAGTCTTGGATAGCTAAACGCCAGGCATGATGACGGGCCTCCGCCAGATGCAGTGCCTCCGGATAGCCCGACAGTCTAAGAAATTGCTTTATTAGAGATAAATGCTACTATACTGAGCTCTTACAAAAATCCTGATTATGAACCGTCGAGACCTCTTCCCATTTTCATTTCGCAATTTAGAGGTACCAGACAATACGTCAATAGAAACTACAACTTTTATTACGTTTTTGACATTCGGGTTTTATTCCTGGCTCCGTGCCGACCTAATGAACTCCGATTTTGCCAACAATGCGCGTACATTAACCGTCTGCCATTACGCTGCAGTGTGCAAAAATGTCTCCGTTTTACGGAAGACGCCAGAATATTTAGTACCGGTGTTGCTATAAGAATAAGTAATGCGCTCCGACGTTCCTCTAATCATAATGGAATTTTAACGTCGATATATTTTGTAGAAAAAGGATTCCTTATAGATGTTTTATTAATCATTTTGGAGTTATGAGAGATATCCATTGATAAATAGTAGTTTCTAGGTATAATGTGATTCAGTTTCGCAATATTTGTGTGTTTGATGTAAACGGGTTTAATGCAAATTGAACTGATGAGAGGCTGAACTCACAACTTACGCTAG
>NW_023594725.1:0-12505 GCF_014839805.1 Manduca sexta | reverse complement strand
CTGAGCCGGGCCCAAAGCGCCGACTCCACCCTCGCCTGCACCATGGCCTCCATCCGCTCCAGGACGTCCTCCATCGGGCAGACGGAGGCCGTCTCCAGGTCTCTAGGCGCCGGCGGGCGAGGCATTCTCCCTCCTGGAGTGTCTTAAAGACGCCTCAGGCGGGCGCTCTGCTCCCTCCACTTTTTCGCCTCGTGCTCGAGGCGGAATTGGCCTGGAGGACTCCGGCTGGTCCACGTATTTAATTATGAGGTCGGTAACCTCATTTAGGGCCTTTGGGGAGGTCCCCTTGAGGCTTCCCGACTTTTTCACAATCCGCCGCACCACGTCTCCGCAGCGCAGCAGGGTCCTCCTTGGAGATCACGCGGTCCTCACATCGACCTGCATGATCTCGACCTCGCCGGCAACCGGAGACCTCCGAAACTGGAGCAACGTCGCCAGTTCCTCCTCCAACTGCCTCTCTTGCCCAGCTGACGCTTCTGCGCGTCCAGCTCCTTGCGGGTCTTTTGAGGCCCGTAACAGTCGTAGGCGGACGTCCTCGCCCCGACTGTCCGTCGTCACTGTTTTTAGGGAGGGCTCGTCCGTCTCACTCGTCAAGCGAGAGGATTCCCTCGAGGCCTTCCCTCTCGGGCCGACGAGACACCCTCGCTCGACTCGAGTCTCCTACATAAAAAGCGGCCCACTAAGGCCTCGACGGGCTTCCCGCCCTCCCCTCCTGTCACCACCTCCGCCTCTCCAGCCGGAACTGGAGTAGGCAGCCTCTCCAGCAACCACTGGCGTCTTATTTAAAAATGGATTTATTATTAGTGTCATTCATTATTGATCCCACGAGTATGGAAATAAAAGTCCACCCAGGCAGTGCCCCCTGTACCTGGGTAAGCCTAGCGTAACCCGCCAAGAGGGTCGGCCTGTACTCTGGCGGGGGTCGCACTCGAGACCGAACTACCCATCGGCCATGCATCCCTCGCGGTGCGCCGCCGCTTGGGATTCGGGGTAATTTTTATAGAGGTTTTCTTCCTCGCGGTCCGGGCGTTTAAGCCAAGACCCTCGGTCCAGCAGGAGCGCGAGACATAACCACCGACCTCCATACCGGATTACGATCTGCGACGGCGACAATGGGAGAGGGAGTCCCCCCCACTGCCTGCTCGGGGCGGGATGAGCGCACCGAGCCCGTCGACACCCCGGACAGAACCGGGAGCCGCCCTTTGGGCCAATCCCATCTCACTACGACACGACGGTCGCCACAAGAGGCGACGACCGCCAACCACCCTCGGTTGTCAGGATAGCCGGCGCGCAGATCAGCCTGAACGGTCTGATCGACGCGCCGTTGCCCATGGTGCACCACGAGGAGGTTTCCTTACATAGCACCCCAACCTAACCTAACCTAACCTAACCTAACCTAACCTAACCTAACCTAACCTAACCTAACCTAACCTAAC
The DNA here is from genome assembly GCF_014839805.1 of Manduca sexta. Lineage (NCBI taxonomy): Eukaryota > Metazoa > Arthropoda > Insecta > Lepidoptera > Sphingidae > Manduca > Manduca sexta. The sequence continues at coordinate 11,069 of NW_023594725.1, read as the reverse complement.
CTAACCTAACCTAACCAGTCGCAGCGCGCGCCCGGTAGCGAACGCACACGTCCCGCGGACCATCTGCGACGCTCCGCGCTCGAAAAACTCGCGAAAAATCAAAGTGTCGGGTCAAAGTGTACGCAAATTTCTGAAACCCACATCAAAAGATGCGTAATAAAACCCTCTGTACAGTGCCGTTTAAATCGTGAAAATCGGTCAAGATTTCGATTTTATACGGACAAAATAGTGCCAAAAGTGAATATTTTGTGAACAAACTTTAACTTCGATCGACATTTCTATCGAGCCGAATTCACGCAATCGTGTATCGACTAATATCAGTGTGTGCGCGAAATCCTTACCTTTACAACGCCGTATCGATCGCGAAAATCGGTTGGAAAATGGATTTTCGCGACTATTTTAGTGCGGCGCGACGAAGTTCCGCGCTGTAATATGGGGAATTGTGACGCGTAGGGGCAACTTAGTTGCTTCGCGCGCCGTTCGCCGTATAGGAGGCGTAGGCTTAGTGATTGTTGAGCTCCGGAACATTGTCGGACTTCGTGGTATTGTGCTGGTAGGGTAAGACAGTGAATAACACATACTTTAAGTGGAAAAACAATAAACTATAGTGATAGTGAAATAGTGTTAGACTTAATATTTTTAGCTTAGTTAATTTAGTTAATTAGATTTATAGTTTTAATAGGACAGTGACATTTTTAGCATAGTAAATCGTGCATAAACTGGAAAATTTTAAATAACATAGTCTTAGTTATATTAGGCGGTAGTGACACTCTTCGATTATTCGAAATACATATAACTTTATTTAGAAACAGTGATTTATTGTGATAAACATATTAACAGTACACCGAATCAACAGTGTTTACTAACTAAGACATTCGGCAGTGTTTCCGCCGCCATACATTCCGGCGTCAAATATTATTACTTCATCGCATCGGGACATAACACCACGCGGCGGCGTGTTTGTTCGTAACGGTGCGTCGCATACCAGAGGCCCGATCAGGGTTAGCGGCCGGCTAGCAACGCACGCACGCCGGCGAGCGACGGGCACGGAGGAATTCTCTCGCCCGCACGCTGCCTGGCGACGAGGCAACGCCGCTTAGCAACTGCCCGCTACGATTGCGTCATCGGCGCGCTGGAGCAGTGTGTGCGCGCACGGCCGGGTCGGACGGAATTTTCCCACGCTCGCCCCCGCGCGCGCGCCGCCGCATTCCTGAGACTCGCTCGACCGTGGGAACGGAACACGGGCGCGCAGATAAGGAATAATAATAGCCCGCTCGTTTTGTATTTCACTTTTTGTTCAACGACGCAATTCGCCTTCAACACTTCACAGATAAATGCACTCCCAGATAACTTGATTTGCATTTGATTACAACACCCTGTCAGGTTAAAACCATGCCTCCCAAAATTGAACCTAGGAGAGTGAGCTACTCCGCGGAACTACCCTGTAACGAAATAACCAAATTTACACAAACTATACCCAAGATATGCAAAAGCATAATAGAAGCACTACGCGACGGCAAGAGCGTCACATCGGTCAATAAGGACTATATCGAAGAAAACGCTAAAGAAATTATGAAAGCCACGAAACACATGGAGGACATTATAAAACACGCAGATTCTAAACGCCTAGAACAGTACTTTAAGACTGTTCTCTCGAAGGCGCAATCGACTAAAACGCTCCCCGCGGGCTCGCCCTCTTCATCCAAGCCCGACACCGCTCCTAAAACCCCAACTGACCAATCTTTAGATATCAACGCTTTCAAAAAGGACATAGTAGATAGTGTGCAATCTGTTCTCGAAAAACATGTACAGACAATAAACGAACACACAGCCAAACAAAACAAGACTATCGAAGAAATCAAGAAACAACTTTCTCGGCCAACGAACACACATACACCCACTTCGACACAACCCCGGACTTATGGAGCTGTCGCTGCCACCCCTGCTCATGCGGATTCGAACCGCCTCGCATCAACTCGCCCCAAGCCGAACGCGGTCGCTCCGAAAACGCGACCTGCAATTATTATCACCCCCAAAACAACAGACAAAACACATACCACCGAAGAAATAGTAAAACTATTTAAGAAAAACATTTCATTCCGAGACAGCGAGTATGCGCCGGCCCGTGTACAAGCCATATCGAGAAATAAACTCCGCATTGAGTTCGACCGCACTGAAGAGCGGGACGATGCCCTCACAAGGCTACGGAACGCAACGGACGTGCGGGCCGAACCCGCTAGACACTTAAAACCAATGGTGCTGTTGAAAGGCATCTCCATTGACATTCCCGCAGAACAACTTACGAGCATTATTTTGAAACAAAACCCCAACATAGATACGCTTGTGAAGAACGGAGCCGAGTTCCAATACCGCCTAAGTAGAGACAATAGAAATCCTAAGTTTTACAACGCAGCCTTCATCACCGATCCGGCGGTATGGCGGCGGATCACTGAGGCGGGGAGGGTCTGCGTGGACTACCAGCGGGTCCACGCGGAGGATTTCTCACCGTTTATGCAGTGTTTCCGCTGTCTGCAGTTTGGCCATACGCGGGCAAAGTGCGCGGCGCCAATCTCTCCGTGCGCACATTGCGCCAGCGAACAACACTGCACCGCCAAATGCCCTTCCCTCGAGGGACCGGCTAAATGTTATAACTGTATAACCTACAACAAAAGATTCAACAACAATATTGATGCCGCGCACCGAGCCACCGCGGCCAGCTGCCCGCGGGTGAGGTCGATGAGGGAACGCATACAAAATCGAGTTGATTACGGCTCGCCATAAACAATATATCAGTAATTTAAAACGTAAAATAGAGCCGCACAGCTACTTTGTATATTATATCATTCAAGAAATCTTATTTATACCAACAGTACAAATGTATCAGACAATAGCAAATAGTTAATAATTCAATCAAACTAAATTCTACTAACCAATCATATAATATTAATAACAGCGGTAAACGCCCATAGCAACAATCAAAATACTCAGCCTCATACAAAATTTCGAATACAAATATAAACGAAACACACTAACACAATATTATAAATAGATATTTGCCTCGACACGAAGCTACCTACGGGGTTGTTTACCGCATTCCAACGCCGGCACTCGGCCGGCTGCCTTTGTTCATGTGTAATTTGACACCTCCTATCGCCGGGCGGTCGGCTAGTTACACTCATTACATTGCATTCATTCTCCCATAAAAACCGACAATCTATTTTTAGATTGCACCTTGAAGACTCTCGCGGCGATTTGAAGTGTTTTTAATATACAGATTTTCAAACTAAATTTAATACTTAAGCTAGATTAAATATATTACTTAGTAATTATTATTATATACACGAAAACAGGGTTGTTAAGTACAACTACTCTTGTACCACTGTCTTGCCGCTGTCGTGCATTGAGATCGGTAGGCATTAAGAGGCTCCACGACTATAATTTAGCGGCACTCGAGCCTCCCCCGATTGAATAAGGTCACGATGAGGGCTGATAATTGATTTAGCCTTATCGTTGTGACGTTAGGAACTGCGCCTCTGCGGGCAACCTTCCTGCGCCGCCTATGACGCGAAAGTCGGGGTAGACTCGAAAGATAGTGATTATAGATTATAGTACAGTATAGCGCCCTGTATTGTTACATTTTAATAGTATAAATGCGTTAGTCAACAGTAAATACCTATTTACTCAATCATACTTAAATTCACCAAACCAATTAGACAATATTAATAACAATGACATATACTAATAACAACAACCGATAACTCAGCTGCATACCAAAATTTTAAAACTCGAATAAAGCAAAATACTCCAACACAACATTATAAATAAACATCTTGCCAAGACTCGAATTTACCTACAGAGTTGTTTACTGCATTCCAACGCCGGCACTCGGCCGGCTGCCTTTTGTTCATGTGTAATTTGACACTGTAATTTGACACTCCTTATCGCCGGGCGGCCGGCTGTTTTATCCTTTACATTGTATTCATTCTCCCATAAAACCGACAAACTAATTTTAGATTGCACCTTGAAGACTTTTGCGTCGAATTGAAGTGTTTTATTATACAGATTTTTGAACTAAACTCAATACTTAAACTGAATTAACAGAATCGCATAGTAAGTAACAATAATAACAATAGGAAGACTACACTATTTCACCCCGAATAGGATCATCGAATATAGATTAAACATTTTATTTAATAATAAATTATTATATATATGAATATAGGGTTTTTAAGTATAAGTACTCTTGTAACGCTGCCTTGTCGCTGTCGTGCATTGAGATCGGTAGGCACTAAGAGGCTCCACGACTATAGTTTAGCGGCACTCGAGCCTCCCCCGATTGAATAGGGTCACAGAGAGGGCTAATAATTGGTTTGGCCTTATCATTGTGACGCTAGGAACTGCGCCTCTGCGGGCAACCTTCCTGCGCCGCCTATGACGCGAAAGTCGGGGTAGACTCGAAAGATAGCGATTATAATATAGTATTATTGTATTAAGTGATTATTATATTTTATTGTGTCATCAGCACCACTTGGTGATAGCGCCCTTTACTGTTACACATATACCTATTACGTAGAATTAAGGATGTACCTTTCAGCCACTTCGGGTCAACTGTATGAACATTAACTACCATCATTTCGAACACACAGCGGATGGTGTTGGGCGAAGGTAGACCGGCAACGTATCAAATAGCGGACCCGGCTGCTAAGCTCAGCAACTGCGGGACAATTTAGAAAAACAGAAGACTAGTAAATTAAATTAGTTAAGTTAATTAAATGTATGGATGTTTATGTTGCCCACTTTGTGGATAAAGGATCTAGATATATATATATAGAATTATCGTTTGTTTTGTATAATAATTAAATTAACGCTCAATAACGTATTGATAATGTTTCACGCGGTATTGTATAACAACTTTTAATGATAACAGGGATTGTTAATGTCGCGTTTGGGCTGGGGGATGGAGTGCGGCGGTATAGCGGGCGACGTATCAAATAGCGGACCCGCATGCCCTGCGCTCCGTCAACATTATAGTCCAGATGCCGACCTAACATATTCTAATTGGAAAACAACTCTAACGCATCGATTGCTTAAATAAATTTGATACATATATATATAAATATATAAATATACATATTGTAAAGTGCAATAGATTATCAGACATTACAGCATAAGCCTAGTACCCATAAGTTTGCACTCGAACAACAAATAGCTTTTAGGCAAACTACGCCAATCACTGGGGTGAGCCGGCGGGCGGGCAACGTATCAAATAGCGGAACCCGCCCGTCTGGCAAGCCGCACATTGGATTAAAATAATAGTATTAGCATCAATGTATATAGACTTAAGGCTATAGTAAATAGGCGCGCTAAAGCATCAGGCGACGGCGAATTAGTGTTTCCCTTTCAGAAAGGCAACTGCGCGGACTGCAAAGGGAGGCACGCTCACACGCCACATATGTGAAAACTCTTCTTCTTCTTCTTCTGTATTTAATTTAATTATATTAATCGTGTATACTCATTTTACCCTCGCAAATAATATAGATAAAGTTGGGGCGAGTGGGTAACGTATCAAATAGCGAAACCTGCTCGCCCCAAACTGACCATCTACTAATCACACACATCACTATGATCGAATATAAATTCTTCAACTCATTATAATTCACTAATAATAAAGAGGATAACGTGGAGTCAGGGGTGGACGTATCCAATAGCGGAAACTCCCTCGTCTCCACCCAAAAGCTTTAATAGAAACACAACATAGTGATCTGTCAAATTGGTAGTATTACCACTCGATAACTTAAATAAAACTTCCTTTATTCGAATCATTAGCTAAAAAACCTAACCTAACCTAACCTACCCGAACCTAACCTACCCTACCCGACCCTAACCTAACCTAACCTACCCTAACCTAACCTAAACCTAACCTACCCTAACCTACCCCACCCTAACCTAACCTAACCTTTTTTTTTTTTTTTTTTTTTGGTTTCGCGGAGAAAGTACTTATTACTACCACCCAGCCTTCACGGGGGGCGACTGAGCGGTTATGTTGGGGTAGCCGTTGCCTTACGACCCGACAATTGAGCGGCCCGGAACCCACGGGCGGCGGTCGGGCCGAGTCCCTAACCCTAACAAACTAGTCCCTACGCAACGACCTACCAACTAAAACTCCGCGTTGACCCTCTTCGGCGCATAGGGACGGCTGCGGGCTACCTCGAGACAGCAGGTCCGAGTTTCGTCCGCGGCCGTCCCTGCGCCGCCGTGCGGCCCGTCTCCTAAATATGGGGGGGGGGCTCCTAAGCCCCGCGCACCGAAGGACGCTCTCAGCGTCAGCGGCAGCGTGAGGTCAACACCACACTGCCGCCCATCCCGGGGGTCAACCGAAAGCGTGCGATGAACGCACTGCACGCACTGAAAAGTGCGCGCGCACTAGGACGGACAGCCCCCTGCTGCCCGCCGACGACCCCCTTCTGGTGGCCCCTATTAGTCGCCTCTTACGACAGGCAGGGGTTTACCGTGGTGGTATTCTCCAAACGCCCCCATTCCACAGGGCGGGAGACGCCGGTCAGTCGTCCACCCGGCGCCTCCTACGTCTCCTCTGACGGCGGGAGGGATCGGCCCGTTCCCGATCCCTCGGCACTCTCCTTCTGCGAGAACCACCTCACAGAAGTGGGCCACCACACGCCAGAGCCTCTCGACTGTCGACCATGGACGCGACCACAGCCGGCAGCGAGAGATCTCCTCCGACGACTGACACGAGAGCGCTGCGCTCATCGTCCCAGGCTGGGCAAGACTCCAACGTGTGTTGGGCCGTATCCCGCAGGCAGTTGTCACAATGGTGACACACGGCGCTTATCTCCGTCCCAGCTATCTGACACAGGTACTCCCCGAAGCACCCATGCCCGGTGAGCACCTGTGTCAATCTAAAAGATGCCGCGCCGTGGCGCCTGTCCAGCTCACTGTGCAAAGACAGGACGCACTGCCGCGACGGCCCGAAGCCCCGCTGACGGGGCCTCCAGCCTGAGACGCCACTCCTCCACGGCGGCTCGCCGTAAGGAGGCCCTCTTGGCCTCCACCTCCTTCAGGGCCGGACGCTGCCGTTCCTGAACGCCTCCTCCGGTCGGGAATGCGAGAGAGCCTTGGCGTCCAGGTCCCCCCCCAGGGCGTCAGCCCAGACCGGGCTGCCGTATAGTGCTATGGACCGCACGACCCCGTGGTATAACCTTCGACAAGGGATATTTGGACCTTCCAGGTTGGGCAGCAGGCTGGAAAGAGCGCCCGCCGCCCTGGTCAACTTTGTCCTTAACTTTTGAAAATGGGCGCTGAACTCCCATCGGCTATCCAATATCAATCCTAAATACTTCATGGTATTGCCGATGGGAATCCGCACCCTCCACTACGATGTGGGCGCCGGCCGATGGCCCCCGCCGAGAGCCCGTGAAAGCAGATGGCCTCGGTCTTCTCGAGGGCCACCTTTAAACCTAAACGCCGAATGCGGCTCACTACATGACCGGTGCCCACCGCCGCCAGGATCGCGGCGCCCTGGAAGGTCTTAGACGTCGCCGTGACCAACGTGTCATCCGCATAACACGTCACGTCGACGCCCCAGAGATTGGCACCACGGAGCACCCAGTCGTACCCGATGTTCCTGACGAGGGGGGCTAGAACCGACCCCTGTGGAACACCGCACGACATCGCTCTTCGGTGCCACCCGTCGGCGCCCGGATACACCACGCACCTGTCAGAAAGGTACGCGTGCACCAGACGCCTGAGATAGGGCGGCACCACATGGTACCGCAGTGCTTCGTTTATACAAGGCCAGGGGGAGCGGGTGAAAGCGTTGGATATATCCAGTGAAACGGCGATAACTACCTTTCCCCTGGCCACTGCTGCCTCCGCCTGCGACTTGACCCGCAGAATCGCGTGGACAGTTGAGCGTCCACTCCTAAAACCAAACTGTTTGTCGGCCAAATTTGGACCGACCCTCTCGAGATGCTCGACGAGGCGCGCGTGTATAATACGCTCAAAAGTTTGGCGACCTCGTCGAGCAGCACGATGGGCCGGTAGGCCGACGGCGACTCTGCGGGTCTCCCCTCTTTCTTAAGCAGGACGAGCTTCCCGACTTTCCAACGCGCCGGGAAGACGCCCTGCACCATACAGGCGGAGAATAGACTGCGGAGCCGCGGCCCCAAGTACTCGAGGGCTAGCACCCAGGCTTTCCCGGGGATGCCGTCGAGACCCGGGGCGGTGTTTTGCCCCGCAGTCGAAACACTGCCGCCCGCATTTCCGCGGGCGAAACCTCTGGAATATCCCTTGCCGAAAGTTCCGACGACGCCGGGTGGCGCCATCGGTGGAGTGGTGAGGAGGTGGGTGGCCGGGAACAAGGCCGCGACTACGTTGGCCAACAGATCTGGCCTGAGACTCTCCGACAGAGGGGCGCCGCTGAACGAAGTTTGTTCATCACTAGCTTGTATGGGCGCCCCACGGGTCCGCGTCGAGAGTCTCCAAAAACTCCCTACGTGCCGCGACCTTGGCCCTATGAATGGCCACCCGCAGCGCTCTCTTCGCCTCCTTGTAGAGGCCGTAGAGCTGCCGCTCCTGGTCTTCGTGGTCTCTTCCTCGGATTCGGCGGCGGCGATGCCTGGCGCATCGGCGGCGTGCAGCCACGCAAGACGCTCGCAACTGCGCTAACTCCGCCGACCACCAGTACACCTCCCGCCGCGGAGGACGACGGAGCGCCCGGGCATGGCGGCGTCGCAGACATCCGACATTGCCACCCCGAACCACTCCGCCTCCTGCTCTACCCGAACCGGACCCTCCGGCTCGGGGAGCCACAGACTACCAGAGCGGCCAGCTCTAGGGCCTCTTTGTCGAGGCACCTTGTGCCCACCGCGGGCCGTCCTGTCGAGGGGCACTCGGTCCACCAACAGTATTGGGCCGGATACTCGGGGGCGCGGAGACATCGAACCTTATATAACGGTGATCCGACAGCGTCTCCACGCCCACGAGGACTCTCCAGCCCTGGACACGACGTGCGACGGCGGGGCTTCCAAACGACAAATCCACAATAGACCCGCCGTTGTGCCGCACGCACGTGTCCACCGACCCCCTGTTCAGGACGGCCAGGCCGACGGAAATCGCCCATTCCTCCAGGACCTCACCGCGAGCGTCGGTCGCCGGCGAACCCCAGACCGCGGACTTCGCGTTGAAGTCGCCGGCGACGATCGTCGAGGTGAGGGTTGGCCCTGCTCAACCAGGGCCCCCCAGCCGAACGAGAAAAGATTCGAACTCGGCCAGAGGTCTGTTGGGGGAGAAATCAACTCCTACACTCCACCAGTCCCCAACAGAGCCGCGACGCATCCCTGGCCCTTCTCGACTTTTGCGAAGGGCGGGGAGCCAGCGGCACCCTGGGTGATGATGGCCACCGACCCGTCGATGTCCCCTACCCAGTTACCTCGGGGCGGGACAAAATACGGTTCGGCGACCACGGCCACTTGCACCGACCACTGCGCCAGGCGGTGGGACAACAGGTCCTGGGCGCGGGCGCAGTGGTTGATGTTCGCCTGGAGGACTTGCCCCTTTTTATCGCCTCTACGGCGCACTCACCGGCCTTGGAGAGGGCCGCTGCGACTGATTCTGGGTGGCTGTGTAGTCCAGCTCACTTAGCCGCAGTTCCACGGTCTTCGTGGGCCGGGAGATGCTGATATCTTCCGACCCGCGAAACACTCCCTCAGCCGTGCGGCGAGGGAGTCGGCCCTCTCTTCAGAATTCGCCCCGGGCACCTCGTACATTGGGGCGCCCGTGGCCGCAAACTTTGGCCTCATCTTGCTTATTTCAAGGCCGGTGAGGTCTACCTTATTTTGGGCGTCCGTTAGGACGCTTTTGTAGGTCAGGCCCTGCGAACGTGCGGCTGGGGTGCGGGCGATGACTACGGCCGCAGAACGTGGCGGCCGCAGTTTCGCTCCTTCCGGCGCGTCGGTTTCGGCGGCTGCGTGCTGTTTGTTGGCGCTGCTGCCGGCTTCCCCTTCTTCTTTCTTCTGACCACCTCGACCCACGGCGTGTCCACGTTAGCCGGGGCTGGCGGCAGCACGCGGGGCTCTGGAGCGGGTTGGGCTGGAGGCGGTCCGTTCTTCTTGCCCTTTTGGGGCTTTTGTTTCGGCGTCTCTCTCCTTCGGTCCTGGGTCTTCTTTGCCGCCGATGCCGTCGTAGTCACCGGGGCCGTGGAGGGACCCGCGACGGGTTGTGGCGGCGCTGGAGGGCCCAGCGACTGGAGCAGGGATAGTGGGGGCAGGAGCGGGAGCCGGAGCGGGCTGGGCTGTCTTTTTTCCCCTCCCTTTTCCCTTCTCCTTCCTCGGCTTGGCTTGAGTTCCGCCGACATAGCCATCGCTCACTGGGAGTTGCACATCTCCGGTAGTAGCCTTTTTCGTCTCGTGTGCCAGCGGGGGCCGTTGCGCCGGGCCCATGAGGATAGATTCCATTTGGGCTTGGACCCTCGCTTCGACCATCGCCAGCATCTCCTCTGTCGACTGCTTGTTTGCGGACGCCTCCAGGTCTTCGAGGCGTCGTTTTAGAGTGGCATTCTCCTCCTTCATGGCTTTCATGTTGGCTTCAAGACGGGCACTGTGTTCCTGCCACTTCTTTATTTCCTCCTCGAGGCGCGAGATGACAGCGGACTCAGGCTGTTCCACGTACTTAACTATCTTGTCCGTGACCCAGTTCAGCGCTTTCTGGGAAGTGCCTTTGAGGTTGCCTGACTTCCTCACGACATTGCGAACAACCTGGGTGCACTTACGAGGTCTTCCTTGAGTACTGGACGGTCCTCTTCGGTGTCTGATATTCCAGGGGACCGGCGACTTGACAAATTGCAGCCGGTCCTCCAGCTCCTCTCTCTCTGCGCTTTCCGCGCCGCTTCCCGTTGTAGCCTGTCACGCTCCAACTGCGCTTTCTTGAGGCCGACGTACTTGCCCACTGGGGGCGGGCGTCCTCTCATTCTGCCGTCGATCGCCTGCGTCTTCGGCGCCGGTTTCGGTGTCGCTGGTCAGACTGAGCTGCGAAAGCTGCTTCTTGTGTGCGAC
>NW_023594724.1:0-12506 GCF_014839805.1 Manduca sexta | reverse complement strand
TGTAAAAAAACTCGCAGTCCTTAATTATAATTTTGAATATTTTTTGTATTTTGTAGGCATGGCCCATGTACGTGCAGACGTGTCGCTGCCTGTCGACGCAGTATCTGAGCGCATGACGTCGCCGTCGGGCTGGTGGGAGTGTCGGGCGAGCTGCTGCGCAAGTCCACGGCACCGCAGCGCCGTCGCCGCCGAGGCGCTCGTGTGGCTGCACGAGACCATCGGACACGCCACGCATCTTCGCGAGTTACTACCCCCAGTTCAAACAGACACGCCACTCATCTCGCGTGAGTTACTGCCCCCAGTTCAAACAGACACGCCACGCATCCTGCAGCTGCTGGGCACCCAGTTCAACAGACACGCCACGCATCTCGCGTGAGTTGCTCCACCCAGTTCAGACACGCCACGCATCTCGCGTGAGTTGCTACACCCAGTTCAAACAGACACGCCACGCATCTCGCGTGAGTTGCTACACCCAGTTCAAACAGACACGCCACGCATCTCTCGTGAGTTGCTCCACCCAGTTCAAACAGACACGCTACGCATCTCGCGTGAGTTGCTACACCCAGTTCAACAGACACGCCACGCATCCGCGTGAGTTGCTACACCCAGTTCAAACAGACACGCCATGCATCTCGCGTGAGTTACTACCTCCTAGTTTAAAAATATTTGATATCTATGAATGATTTTGCAAAATGTTAGTGGTAAAACAAATATGTGTTTCATTTACTAACGTAATGTTAAATGTGGTGTCGTACAAAGAGGGTGGGTAATTGGTATTGTTTGATATCGTGCGCTAGTACGAATGTATTTGCGCCTAAATCTGCCGTCACATGAGTGATACGGGCGCACGGAGCGGATTGTCATCTTAAATGTGTGTCGATATGTTTGATGCAGGGAGCAGGAGTTTCCCTGCAGTGCATGGTGCCGGCGCTGCAGGCCGCCGAGCCGGACGGCGTCGCCACCAGGGAGTGGTTCCTGCAGCTCATGGCACGCACGCAGGTCGCCTTCAAAGAGTGAGTGGATTTAATTTTTTTCATTTCCACCCCCAAATTTGATTGTTTTGCCACGTTTGAGTACATCGTAAAACTTAGTAAAATACACTTTACACCAATAATATATATCGAAAACAGGGGCTTCTTCTTCTTCCAGGACTGAAGACGAGTCCTCGAAGCTGTACCTTTGCGACGTGTTCACCCTGAGTGTGATAGTGTTTAGCGGATACTGGAGCCTGCAGCCCGAGGACTCGGCGGGCAGGAGTGAGAGACAGGCGCTGCTGCCCGCCGCCGTCGCCGCGCTGCTCGCAAGAGACGGCTGGAGTGACTGCACGCTGCAGGTTAGTACGACGTGCGGTCACACTCGACACTGAAGTCTGCAGCCGAGGACTCGGCGGGCAGGAGTCCTCATATTCACCGTACACAACACGTATAATACAAAAAATACGCCATGATAGTCTTTTTCGACTAGTCAGATTTAGGATCAAACCTAAGCTCACGAAAACATTAAGTAAAACAAAGAGTATTCCGCAGATGCTGGAGTGGTTGTGGCACACGCGGGACTCAGTCCGCGACGTGTCGGCGCAGCTGTGGTGCCAGCGCGCCCTCCTCGCCGCGAGACACACGCGTCACTTCGCACAGCATCGGATATGGACCAAGCTGTGAGTTAACGGTTCAAACTTGGCATCATTTTGACTGTTAAGGAGCATTCTCTCGTCAGTAGACATTTTATTTGGACTCCACGCCACTTACCATCAGGGACAGTGGGGTCATTTTGCCCTGTACAAAAAAACAGTGGGTCGGAAGATGACAAACATGGGGCTCTAAAATGGCTTAATAGACTTATAGCCTGCCACATTTTTCTTGTTAGTAAAATGTATTCATTTGTTTTGTTGCAGAGAAAGTCATTTCGGCCGCGACATTGTCGACGATTAAAGTTTCAGACGAGTATTATATTTGCATCAATATTTATTCTAACAATAATAATATTCTAATGCCACCTAAAAGGTATATTACGAATGGCGGATTTATACTTTGTAAAAAAACAATTTATCGAATTTTGTAATTTTGACTTCAGAGATTTAAATGTATCCAGTACGTCATTAAAAATACAAAATAATGTGTATATCTACACGAAATATTTAAATGGTGAATAAAAGAATAAAAATGCAAGTAAAGCCAAAGACCTAATAATCAATGCAAAAAGAGCTTCCACATTAATTGTAATCAAAAGTTATTAAAAAACAAAACATTTTTTTTTGTTTTATTTTAATGAAAGTAGTGATAAATTTATTTACCATGGTTGTGTTTATAATGCAAGCGACAATCCGAGAAATCAGTATGATCTAAATCACTGATTTAGAAAATTATCCATTAATGATATAAATAGTTGCATAATTTATAAAACATAAGATTTATCGGTACGATCTTTAGTTCAATACAAATCGTAACGATTTATCGGATGCAACTTGTATAAGTTTAGGATGATTTTGTCATAATCAAAGAATTTTTTAATTCATTACACATTTACTTCTAAACATTTACAATGATAGTAAAACAATTTTTACATAATAAATTTACATATGTACAACATCTAATGAAAACGTATTTAACAATACAGATAATTTGCAGTATGCATTTTGAATTATACGACTTAGTATAATGATTTATTATGTATACTGAGTATTAGACATTGAAATAACACTATTTTGCAGACTTTTATCGCGGTTTTATATTATAATTTTCTCCACATTTCAAATACTTGCAGCCTTCGTGGTCGAGAGGGGGCCCGAGAGACAAATATGAGACCGAGACCAGAAATGAGTCCGCTCTGGACCACGAAGGCTGCAAAGAATTCTAAACACCACATAAAACCCGCAAATTGTTTTATTTTAATTATAGATTTCTAATCTTTAGGCAAGATTTAGGTATTACTACCTGAATAGACACACTTAATTACCAACATCTATAGCATTATCTTATTTGTACATATCAATGTCAGAGAAAGAAGCCAAACAAACCCTTCTATAACCAAAGTTCATCACCACTCATCACACTTGTCACTCCTGTAGACTTCAACTTGATTGATATCTGGGGATACCAGAAGGAATATTTTCAATATATAGTTAAAACAAATGTAGCTGGACAAATTCAAAACTTTACAAAGCAAAATATTAATTATTATTTAAAAGGCAAATATTAATTTTATTTATCTAATAAAAGTAAAGCCTTTGTAGTTTATATTAGTGTAGAAAAAATATTGTTGATGCGAGACAAAAATGTAAAGGCAATTTAAATTTTGAATTTTTTAGTTACTTTTGTGGGTGACTATACAAAACCTTTGAATATATAATTTCGTTACATATTCAAAATCAATCAATAAAGGTCCACATGGTCTAATATACCACAAACATCATTTCTATATCCTATTTCTAGTCATTTTCATCGATATACCAATGTCCTATACTCATTCAATCACATTTTACAATGACACCAATACAACTAAAAAAGTCAATCAATCAAAATTAGTCTCTTCTTGATCTTCGATACTTCCAGTCAAGTCAAAATGTAGGATCTGGTCAAATCCTAAAACAGTATTTTTATTAACACTGGTAGTCCACTATACATATTTAAGACTATATGGTAAACAATGGAGGTCACATAAAGTGATATTTTCAGAGGTGTTGAGATAGTGGCCTCCATTGAGACTAAGCTTCTTGAGTCAGACTATAACATTCGTGACTAATTTCAGACTATAAAGATTGATATATGGGGCTAAATATTGTTAAATATTCAACAGTATGGTCAGTACATTGACCATGGGTGGGTTCATCGCTCTTCAAACGCAGCGATGGCGCGTTTCAGACGGCTGTCTCGTCTCGGACTGGTCGGACGGGGACGCGTCTCACCGCGCCTCGGATTTTGACTCTGCGGGCATGTTCTGAAATGGAAAATGTATTAAAATAGTCTATATTAGATACAATGCCTATAATGGATTAAGGGTCCTAAATAAGCTATATATTAGCAGGTATAGTGTCATTATATTATAAGGGGCTTGTAAAAAACTTGAATTTCAAATTAAAAATTGCTCATAAGAATATGTTAAAAGATATTATTGTATTAATTAGTAAACATTTACGAAAAGTTAAAGTACTGAAATTTAAAAATAATTGTTAGGCATTAAGGCAATTATTACTTTTATCGTGCAAAAATTGTTAACATATAATATGTAATTAAACTTGACCTGAAATTAGTCACTAAACGCCCTCATTTTGATGGCTCCTAAGTAAAGTATCGTATGTGGAAAAATCCGATGTTCACATTTTAGCGTTTCGTTATCTAGGTACTGTATACTGGCAAACCCATTTAATTCAAAAAGATAATAAACGAAAAATCACGTTAGTAACAATTATTTACTTTACTTTTTATGGGTTTTAGTAGTAAACAGTAAGAACATAACGAAACGTTAAAAAATTAATATCGCTATTTTTTCAGATATGATAATTTACTTAGGAGCCATCGATTTGTCAACTTTTATGCCCGTATTCATAGACGTTATTTATCTAACGACGGATCATTGCTGCAATAACAAGTCTGTTTGTGTGTGTGTGACTAACTTCAGACTAAGTTCAATTAGGCAATTTTTGGTACCCATACAGTAACACTAAGTAAAGAAGAGGGTAAAAATATATCGGGAAGAGGGAGGGAGGCAGCGACGCGAGGATTCAGCGGCAAATAATATAGACGCGATATGTCAGGTATGGCATATCTTTGGCAAGCATGGCACGTGACAGAACAAAGTTTAGATTAAATAAAAATATTGCCAAACATAAAGGATACGTCCGTTTTTGTATGGGCGCTGGTTCTCTATTTCGAATAAATTCCAACCAAACCAACGCATATTAGCATAAGTAAATATATTTTTGTATTAATATCTAAGAATGCCGTGTCTTCTTCTTATAGGACATTTCAAATAAAGCAACAACTTATTACTAGATTGTAATAACTTTTGCATTACAAATTTGGTCCTGATATCCAGTCTACAATTAGCTATACTGTTTAATGTCTTTGCTTAAAACGATACAGCCAATTGCAACAAATTGGATTTGGAAATGGAAAATATAAAAGAACTCAAAAAAAATCCAGTTATTCTCAGAGGAAAATTAACTATATATTTCATATCTTAACTTTTTTGGGGTGCATTCCAATATAGCAACATTTATATTTCGAAAGCGTTCATTTTAAGTGTAACATTTAAGAAGTTATGACTGCTTAGCTTAAAAATAGTTTAACATATATGTAAATTGTAAAACTATTTTTTAAGCTTAGCAATCATAGCTCTTCAACAAAGAGATAACAGTGCTGAGCGCACCTGACTGACAATGGCAGACATGCGACTTTTTCAACCGAAAAAATAATTTTACTTTTAAAAACTCAAATTAAGCTGAACATAACATGTAAGAGATAAATAACGGACGCATAGTGTGACAAATTGTTTCCTATATCATCGACTTTGTTTACTGATAAAATCAATAAGAAATTATTTTATCGGCAATAATTATTCTGCACCTCCCCCTCCCTTTCCGTGGACATGTGAGTATTGTAAGGTGGGAACCTCTAGCGCGGTGTAGTGGTTGTGTAGTGCCGCGGGCAGCTTGGCGGGCAGGGCTGCCAGCGCGGCGGGGCGGCGGCGCACGGGCGCGGGGGGGGCGGCGGCGGCGAGGGTGCGCGGGGTCACGCGCCCGCATCCCCCACGCTCTTTAACAGCCGCCCGCTGCCGAATTCACCCATTCAAACCATATGTGTTAGACAACCTTTCTAAAATTGTTAATGCTAATAGAAAACAAAGAATATGGAAATGTCATCCTAGCGCTAAGTAGAAGATAGAATGTATCATTCCCATACATTTGTTTTGTTTTCTATTAGCATTATCGATTTTAGAAAGACGTCTTGTCTAATCTCCAATATTTTCAATTTTTTTACCTAGCTTTGTTAATACTTTTTTGAATCCAAAAACTGCTATAACTATTGTTTTTTTTTTCATAATAAAATATTTTTTTGTTGTAATGTATTGCTTAGAATTTTAATTGTTTAAGCCAAAAATTGCAAAATGGAATAATATTTTTGTTACTAGCATTACAATAATCTATAAGAAAAGCTTAAAAAACTAAACAAGGAGTGTGAATCTATTACATAGTATTTTTTTCGGCTTTGTATGATTTGTATTATGACGAAGAGAAAGGGGAGTATTCCTTATACTTATATGTTGTCATGGTTCAAAAATATTTTACATATGTTTTGAATGATTGTAACCATACCAGTTACAGCCAAGACAGGAGCTATATCTGGAAAAACTGATGTCACAGCACCATATCTTAGACAATAAACTATTAGGTACAGATGGCAAAAAATATTCTTGCTAGAAAATTTCACCATGCATCACACAAAGCAAACTACATTCACCATGACAACAAGCACAATTTCTTTGCAATTTGTGTAAAACTTTTATGCTGACCTTAGATAACAGGTAATAAAAGCAATTCTTCAAAGATATTTAGGTTTTATCTTCACAATCAATTGAGCCATATTTAAAAAGATTTCTTCATATTGTATACACAAAATTTTATAATAGATGTCACTTCATCAGTGGAACTGGTTCTTTATTCAAAAGGTAAAGAATTTAAGCCATCTGCTGGCAAGGAAACACGGCAAGCAATGCCAAAACAATCGTCAGAACAGTTCATATAAAAGGGGAAATGGTTAAATAGATCCTTTGTTATGTTAGGAAAATCATGCATTAATGAAAGAAAGTATATTATAATCTGATTTTGGTCCTTCGAACCAGATTGTAGTATAACATAGAGTACATACTTGGCAGAATATTAACCTACACTACAAAGCCATTTATAATTTCACAAAATAACACAGACACTAAACTAACATAAATAACTATGTAATTAAGTAAAACAGCATTCAACATTCTGTTATAAACATCTTAACACAAACACAGACAACCATTCATTTCCGATCTTTATGAATGACTTGAAATTCGACATTTAACCAGGTAATGAATTTAGTGTTCGTAAAATAGATTTTTTATTGTGAGCAAGGTTGCCAGTTGCTGAATATTAGTTAACAATATAAAATAGGGACACCGAGATAAAAATGTTGTCTGCATTTGGCATTCATCTATATAATTAAAATCACTTACGCATCCAACAATTTGAGCAGCAGTCGGCTGTACGCCTGGTATTCATCTTCCCCAAACTCTCCAGGATGGTGACGAGCAAACTCGTATGTGTCGCAGAACTGGTGGACCAGCTTCTGTCCTCTGCCGTCGAGAGGCGCTGCCAGGGACGAGAGCAGAAATGCACGGAGTGACTCGCGCGGATGACGCCTCAGCCCAGGGTCTTGACAGGCTATCTCCTCTTCTGTGAACAAATATTAATTAGATAATCTATATGAATCAAGCTATATATTGCATGATGAAAATGAAGCATTTATTTTTGTTGAATAATCTTAATTAATTTCCTGAATTAACATTCATAATGACTCTTGGTATGGAGTAGCAGTTTACGCTCACCTGATAATTTAAAAATTCCTCACCTAAAGTCTTGACATCATCCACAGCCTTGAACCTGTAATGGTACGGTTGCTGGGCTCCAGGATATAGTGTGAGGGCTCCGTGCTAAGCAGCCGTGGTTCGTACATGATGCGTGGTAATCACCAATCCTCCGGCTCTATCTCTTTCTTCAGGCACTGAAACCAGTTACTTAGAAACTGTAGATGTAATAAGTTGTGAGCCTATCGAAAGTGTTACTGAGATATTAAAAAAGCTGGAATTATGAAATAACGTAATATCACACATAATTATTGTAATCTATTAGTAAAAAGGTAAGTTCAACAGAAAATAATATCTTTAATATGATACAGCACAATGGCGGTGTCGCTCCCAGTAGTGTGAAATTATTAAGATTCCTAATTTGTTTCTAAAACATTTATCTATTTGGGATATCATGATTGCTTTAGACTGAAATTTGTGCCCCTTTATTTTGTTTTATTGTTTTGAATGACAAGGTGAACTTGCCATTTGCCTGATGGTGTGCGATATGACCACCCATAAACAGCACAAACACCATCCAACTCCTTGTATTACAAAGTATTGTTTAGTATTCCACTATGGTCGCCATCCTGAGACATGAGATGTTAAGCCTTATTATGTCCATTAGTTACACTGACTATAATTTCATTCTAACTGGAGCTCAACAGTGACTACACACTGCTGCTTGGCGGCAGAAATAGACATTTTGGTGGTAACCAGGCGGACGCTGACATATGAGAGACATACCACCAGTAAAACAACAACGCCCTATAACAATATCTTTATCACACTACGACGCCAAGCAAGGATGCACAAGTTGCACCACTGTCTACCCTGTTACAAAGTAGTGGATTTATTATTATATTTAATATATTACTCCCTTACTTTTTTGGCGTCTGTGCCTATTGGGACGTGGGGACCTCTTCGCGATCGCACAGCAAATCTTGTTATTTGTCTTTTAGCAAATATAAACAATATTACGAATGTTAAAACACCACCACTTATTATAAATATAATGTTCAATATACTGGTGAAGTCTTGCATCTCTTTAACTCTATTAATTCATTAAAATGTATAAAAACACAACTCCCTATTTTCGTAGGTATTGATTTATTTGACAGTTGACACTGACGTCTATCATAGAAATTGACGTTGATTAAAATGTAAAATAATTAATAATCATGGATATTTCTGCCTTTAAAATTTCGTCATATTAAATTTTAAAGGCCGAAATATCCATGATTATTAATTATTTTACGTTTTTTTCAACTGCGAGAACTAATCACTAACTAGACGTGAATTTAAATTTTTTACTTGCCAATACTTGTTTAGTTACCCAGATTAAAGCCGAAACAAAATGTATGAAAATGGACCTTGAGCTACCACCTTAAACCCCAAGAATGTATCTAAGGCACGCGCTTTAGGTACTTTGGGCTGCATAACAATCACTTAGGCCGAGACTACACGAATGTTATAACTTGAATTGGGCTTCTTAATTTAACATAGACACAGCTAACTATGTATAAAATAATGCTTGAGTACGAAAAGAAAGTATTTCTTAAGTACATAATATGTAGTACATCTAAATATTTTCAACAGGTACTTAAAGACAGAAAACCTAACAGCTAGCAAGGACACTAGAGATAATTCAAATATATGTATGTAGGTATTAAATTTTGCTATAGTAGGTAAATCTTATTGTAGGTACAAAATCTTATAATAATAATAGTTAAAATGAACATCGTTACGACGTAGCAAAATGTAATTGCGAGTTGCATAAATATTAAATAATTATAATACATATTTTTCCTTCATGCATACCAAAGGAGAAACAATGAGCTATAAGACGTCTGCAGTGTGTACCAAGTGTTATACTTAGAAACACTTATTTATTCATCGTTTATCATAAGGTATATAGAAGCCGAACATAAATTCCTTTAACATGATTCTTTCTATAGAGCAGGGCGCGGCGTAACGTCTCCAGTGCACGTGTTTCGCATACAAACTCACGATGACCAATAGACTTTGTTCAATTATGGAGTAGTGATTGTCGATCGAGTACGGACGCTACAATGGGTTCTTATACAAATTTGGTTTCGTACATTCCACTACATATAATTTCTATTCAGCGCACACGACGGTGCCTTTGATTGGCGTCATCGTAAATATAATGGCGCAGGGTGGCGTCCTGGTGGGTATGTTCTTTTAAAACATTTTTACTGCCTTGGTCTATTTGTTACAGGCTGTATTCGTGAGTTTTTGGCTTCGATTCGATGTAGTTATCATTTCTGTAATTTTAATGATACACGTGGGTTGAAGGGATTGGAATTTACGTCCGATATGGCTATGCTCACCCTCAGGTTCAGATAAATGTAGAGTGTAGGTGCACCCCGTTACACCTACGTAACCCTTCGAGGATTAAGGCGTGAACCTGTCTATATAACAAGTAACAAGTATATATATATTTTTATCGGAATGTAGCCACACTTATTTTGAGTCCTAATTCAACTGTACTGTTATAACTTATAACGTAATCCGACGAGAGTCCTTGCTCGAGATGATTTGCACCAACATTGCTGCGAATTGAAGAAGAATGCTGATAACAATCAGCATTCACTTTTATTGGCCTTTAGGACAACCACGATTGCTTAATGATACTTGTAACCATAGTGACATTTGAAATAACTTTATTGCCCGCAAATAGTCCAGTGCTAACGTGCCTAAGTATCGGGAACTGCTAGGTTCTCGATTCTACCCCTATTGGACAAGACTTTGTATTGATTTCTTGCCTAACTTTGTACATGTTTGACCCAGAGATTAGCATTAGGCGAATGTAAAAGAAAGCCGAATGATCTCACGAATATGTTTGAAAAGCATATTACACCGATTATACATTAGACTGGAATAAGGGAAGCTGGCAAAGATAATAATACATAATTTAGGAATATTCTGGTCATTTTAATTTAAAATGACCAGAATGTGAGATCTAACGAAACTCAGTAACTCTGATAAGGCGTCAGCGGCTGAGGGTAGATTTTGCAAGAGGCAAAAACTAGAAGTTTGGGTGATGTTGGGAGATAGTGGCCAAATCCTGTAAAACCACACGTGTATCGAAGACAATAACTTGCACAATATGGTTGGCTGGCTAGGGATCAAAATTAGTTACTCATCGCGCTTTGATAGTTTTTTACAGCCAAAAGGCTGTAATACATAAATACCAACACCGCCATCGCTGTATAGAATATGTCCAATGAAAATCTGTTTATTAAAAAATACAACCATCTCATTATGCGTGCATCGTGCCACGTTTTAGCGCGTCGACATCATTTTGTGACGTTGCGGCGTCCATTTTGTCGAGTTCCCGCTAAAATCGTCGACCTTGGTACACATCGGTTGGTGTTACAAAACTAAGTGATCTATTTAGCAAGTACCGATTTACGATACATCATATTATCACGTTGTATTCCTCTCACGGTTGGATCTTAAAACTTGTGTAAAATACGTAAAAATGCTACTGGTTTTGTAACGCGCGTTGAATTTTAAAATGTATTTGTTTTTGTAAGTAAATTGTTAGTTTCGTAATTTTAGTGTTTTATTTAAAAGAGTTTCTTCGGTACTTAAGCTTGGTCGATTTCTACTTTGAATTTATTCATTCCAAAGTAGGCATATAAATGATTTTTACACATCGATTTCTTACACGAACCGACAAGAGGATTTTAGGATAGAATTAACGCTCGTCTGGTTAAACAGATCCATTCTCAGCATTCCATCTGTTTGTCACGAATTTCTGAAGAAAAGCTTCCCAATTTTTCGTAATTAGGATAACCATGTGCCTACCCCACTTGTCCAATGCAATGTTATTGGATTCCATCATTTTTGTCAACCGTTAAAGATCAGGATCATAACGAAGTATTTATGTTTATTTCATTGTTACCAAGACCCGATGTACGTCAAGGCTAAACGGCTCATAGTCGTCTAAAAATTCCACTGACTATTATTGCACAGGCCATTCAAGGATCATGATAATTGGTGAGACATGATCAGCCTTGTGATTAGTTATGTATAGTGTTAAGCCTAGCTATATCTGCTCTAATTCTTATAAGAGACAAAAATCAAATATCGTAAAGTAGTTAGGCATTTTATTTTTTAGTAACTTTTGCTCGCGGCTTTGCTTATTAATACCTAGTCTTGCCATAAATATTGTAATAAAGAAAAAGAAAATTGTTAACTGCAAATAACATTTATTACTTTTACAGTGTGTCAGTTTAATACATAAATATAAAACAATTAAAAATATAAAAAGCTTATTCGAAGTGGTCTCCATTGGCTGCAATACAGTCCTTTAAACGATGAGGCCAGTTATCAATAGAAGCACGCACTCTTTCCATGGGAAAATTCTTCACTGCCAATCGTATAGATTGTTTTAGGGACTCCAAATTATCATGGCGTTTAGAGCAAGCTGTACTCTCTAAAACTGACCACAAATCATAATCCAGCGGATTAAGATCGGGACTAGACGACGGCCAGTCTTCAGCTCTGATGAAGTCCGAAACGTTCGATTCCAACCAAGACTGCGTGGACCGAGCTTTATGACCCGGCGCCGAGTCTTGCTGGAAGGACCATACTTGGTTATTGAACATGGTGATGTTAAGGGGCTTAACTACCTTCTCAAGAATGGTATCTTGATACACTTGTGCCGATGTTTTGATACCTTTTCACAAAAATATGGCTCAGTCACTCCTTCATAGCTAACACCCCACCAAACCATCACTGAAGTCGGATAATGTCCACGTTGCACTCTGTCGACTAATTGGGAAGCTTCCTTAGAGCTTTGAGCATAAATACGGTCATTTTGTTTGTTAAAATGTTGCTCAATTGTAAAATTTTCTCATCCGTAAACAAAATTTCTGTGA
>NW_023594723.1:0-12515 GCF_014839805.1 Manduca sexta | reverse complement strand
ATACTATTATAATGTATATACATACCAAATATAGAAAACATATTTGTTACAGTCAAACTTACTTCTTCAATATCTGGAGCAACATAGATTTTTCTCCATGGAAGTCGTCAAGAATAATCTTCCTACGAATGTACTAAGCAGCTACCTAATATTGAACGCCCTCTGAATAGAGACACAATTCTCCTGTTTTCTTGTGTGTGAAGCTATAATTGCTCGAGATAATATATGAATACAACATTAAGCCCCGCGTCAAAACGTCTGTCGTGAGTGGAAGCCGCGCGTCTGAGCGCCTGCCGTCAGTCAAAGACAGCGTCTCGAGTTACGTCGTAATTGGGTTCTTCGAGTTCACGTTAAGCAATTAATTAATTATTTTAGAGCTCGTTGATGCGCCATGCCGAAGCCTTTTCGCGACTAATTCATGGAATTGCGCCTCACTTTGTAGTACAATCAACGGCTCAGGTGTCGCGGCGCTGTGCGGCATCTGGCCGCCGCGCCAGCTCTGCGCGACCACTATTGTTCAACGCTCAATTACACTAGTTATACATAATAGAATATCATTACTCTAAATAAGATTCAATTAAGGGTGTATTACATTACACATATATCACAACTTTGATATCGATTATCCGACTATCGGACACTACGAAACTAAACCGCAAAGCTACACGTTTTCATGCGAGACAGAGGAACTATACTGCTACTGACGTGTTGAAACTGTTCAGTTCAGCTTGCCTCTATCCCCTATCTGTCACCTACAGCTACAAAATAAGGACACATACACCAATCAATATCTTCGCGTACAATCCTCTAACGGTAAACAGTAACAAGAGGCGACGACTCGGAGACACAATCGGCCAGAATAATAGCAATTACGTGTGTGATGTATCGTTAGTCGCTGCTGGCTCGGCTCGTCGGCGCGACAACAATTATTTTAGCTCGAAACATCGCCACGTTTGATTAATCCTGCGACACTTGACGAGGCGACATACACGGGCGTCATGTGCTTGAAAATATATGTATCCGACATTTGTAATTATAATTTTATATAGCAAACAAGCACTGGATCATCCAATTGTAGATAATCATCGTGGATTACACTAAGCTAGAGTAGTCGGTGTTGCCTTCTGAAAAGCAATGAGTTATTGTGTTCCGCTTACAAGTGTGACGATCCTACCGAATTTACGACTAATATAAATAAATACCCGATCAATAATAGTTTCGAATACAAATAGTAAGAAAGCCATCAAACTCGTTGAATTAATCATTTATTACCATAAAATTAATTTATGAAGAAAATATTTCAGAAGCATTACAAGTGCAAAATAAAAATAAAATGAAAAGTGCGTTTATTTTATCGCGCGTTCGAACCGCCCGTTTGCGAAGCATACGACCCTCGTTAAACGCGTCGCTCCAATACACTATTGACAAAGGTGGCTCTGCCCGAAGGCCAACATTCAAAGCCTTCGCCTGGACAAACAGAGGCGTAGATTGTGCGCTCTCCACACGCGACACCCGACACTCGTCTCGCACCACTCGACACTCGCCGCAACACTCCACAACTACAATACAACACCTTCAATTGTTGTCCACTCAACAGCACAAATAAATGCACGTTTAACATTAACTTCTAACTGTGTTGGGTAGTCACTGGCTACAATAGCTACACAATAGGTAAAAATGAACACCTTAGTCTTCGTATTATGTAAGATTTTGTTCTGTATACAAAAAAAATAATTGTGTTATGTTTATGTATGTATGAATTTTCTCTTATAGGGTTATTTGTGGTGTAATTCAGAAGATAAGGTTAATAATAGTGTGTCTCCAATTGTCTCGATATTTTGATTGTTCGATGTAACCCGACTTTTTTATTATTTTAAATGACGAGACGAGCTTACCGTTCGCCTGATGATAAGCGATTCGACCGCCCATAAACAGTAGGAATACCTTCCAACACCTTGAATTACAAAGTATTGTTTGGTATGCCACTGCGCTCGCCATCGTGAGACGTGAGATGTTAAATCTTATTATGTCCAGTAATTACACTGGCTACAATGTCCTTCAAACCGGAACACAACAGCGGCGGAAATAAACATTGCCATAGTACCTACCCAGGCTGACTGTCATATACGAGAGACCTACCACCAGTAAATTTACGTCAAATATTCTCAATTCTAATTTATACTAAAAATTTTATTCGTGTACTACTTAATTATAGTTATGAATCATAAACATTTTTTTATTAGTATACTACTTTAGATATATTATTCACTCTTATTTATGTTCCTGTAAAGTAAGTTAAGAAATTGCATTCTGTGACACACAAAATATATTGATGCTGTGGGTATTCGCGACATTTCAAACGCATGCTGTTGAAAACCTTCAGTAAATCTGTTTGCGCGGCGCGGCGCGGTGGCTCGGTACTGCACGGCGCTGCACATCGCGCCGCTGCGCCGCTAGATTTATCGCGGCACTTAATTATTGCCGTCGGCGCCGGGGTGCGACGAGTACCGTGGGGGTAGAGGGAGGGAGCGCCCGCTTCGACTTTCCTTTTATGTCACTTTTGTCTTATTGCCTTTTGATTTACGTCTCTATTTAATGCCAATGATTTATACCGTTTAAAAATTATTTATGAACTCTAATTAAAGTCCAATTTTCTATAACGGGTTTGTGCGTTGTGGTTGGCGCTGAAATATTTTGTTAATTTTTAAAGTTATATTGTGCTTTGCTGCTCCAACAGCCTTTTTACTATACGAAGTCCCTGTCCGAAGTCCGTATGAGATTTTTTTTCTTATATTTCAACAATAACATTGTCTCTTTCTGACCCGCAGTGTTATACCACACAGTGCTTTGTAATTCTAGGAGTTACAGCTATTATTTATAGATAGTTTTGACCTTTATTATTAAGCAAGCAGCTTGTTCGTCTGTTTCATATGTTAAAAGAATTAATGATTATCGCCAGGTGAAAAAACTTCTCGTCTTGTTATTTAGTGGAATGATTAAAACAAATATTTAGATAGCACTCACAGAATGTAATATTTAATGTAATAGAATTCGTAAATAATTAATAGTTAAGTATTACGACGTTTCTGGAGTAGACACTTTTATAAACGAACAAATCGCTCTCAATGATGGTCGCTGGTACAAACTCGTACTCAACAATGGAAAAATTTGTCATACCGCTGGTGTATGATTTATTAAAAACTAGCTTCCGCCCGCAGCTTCGCCCGCGTGGATTTCGGACTTCAAAAATGGAGCCGGTCGCGAACGTTCGAGAATGTTCGTTTTACGAAGCTACTCGCTAGGTGATTCGCTAGCCTCTAGATGCCAAGCAAGCCGCCTGCCTGTGCGTTCGCGACCTTATATATATACAAAAATAATCCTTATAGCATGATTCAGTATTCACGCATGATGGCTTATTATTAGCGTATTTCATGTATAACTTTGGTGTTTCTATACCGATTTCTACGATTCTTTTTTATGGAATATTTAATAATGTTAACTTTTTCAATTAGGGATGACTGAGAGTGTTATAAACGTAAGAGTAGACAAATATAATGAGAAAGCTTCGAACTGCTAAGCTATCGGGAGTTACACGTGTTATTGTGAGTCAACCATAAAAGATAGACATATGCTGTGGTGGGATATTTTTTACATAATTTTAAGAAGAACATTTCCGTCATACATGATTTCTGTATAGCTTTAACCATTAAGGTTGCACACGCGACGGAAGTTTAAAAAATGGAGTAACTTCTCCCATTTTCCCAACATTTCCCTTCACTGCTCTGCTCCTATTAATTGTAGCGTGATGAAAAGTATACTATAACCAGCACAGGAGTATGAAAAATGATTGTACCAAGTTTCGTTAAAATCCGTCGAGTCGTTTTTGTTTCTATAACGGTTATACAGACAGACAGACAGACAGACAAACAGACAGACAGACAAAAATTTTACTAATTGCATTTTTGGCATCAGTATCGATCTCTAATCAGCCCCTGATAGTTATTTTGGAAATATATTTCATGTACAGAATTGACCTATCTACAGATTTATTATAAGTATAGAGTATAGAAGAAGAAGATATAGATAGATAGATATATAGATATAGATTATATTAATACTATTTCTTGTAAACGGGGTGCTAATAAATAGCTAGATTTGCTTGTTACCGCGTATAACCTAGATTCCAGGACGTCACGGGTCGCGGCGGCCGCGGGTGCGGCTTCCACCGCGTCTGACATCATTGCAGTTGCCCGACTCCAACAAAACATATAAAAGTGTAAAATATCGGTGTGGAGCGTTTTATTCGCCGGCTCCCGAACAACAACCCAAATATACGAATGTTAACAGATTACGGATTTAGAGATAGCGCGAGATTTGTTACATTTTATTTTTAGCTATAAAAACTAGGGATTAAATGGTAAACGCTATTTATTCGACATGCCGATTATCTGCATCGGCTTACCTCTATGCATACGTGTCACAATGTTTTTGTCGATATGTATAAGCAATAGAGTATTGCCACATGTGGCACAAATTCAATAACATTTCCCATGGACAAGATATATTATATATACTTGCTTCATCATATCTACTTGAACAATAACACAAAGTATAGCAAATACCAATAGATTAATAATGTGAGAAGCTATGTATATTATTGCTGTTATTTGTAGGCAATGGTTTTACAAATAGGTTTCTTGTTGCCATCGCGTCGGCTGTCCCGCGCCACCGGGCCCCTGAGGTTCCGTGGCCGAAATATAAAAACTAATCATCCACAATTTAATAACCGTTACACGAACATTAGACACGCGCTGAATCTTAACGAACAGTCGCCTGCCGTTTCAATGTAATTATTATTTGCTAAATTTGATATTCCGTTCATCGCATTATTGTTCCTAAAAGATAATTTTATCAAATCAACGTCAGTTAGTGAAATGGTCTTTTAACGTGTACCATCTGGGAGTTGATTTAGATGGCTTAGGCGTATTTGAGCATTATGTCATTCTCTTCTAGTTGGTTTTGGTATTTTTTTCTTATCTATCAACGCGTGTATTACAAATCGCAGTTATAAATAATAACGTAGATTTTTCAATATATAAAAGGAAAAATCAGTAAACCAGGCTAGAATCCTGTAACGTGGTATCGCACTATACATCTTGTTTTCCGTTATGTGCTGGCTCCCGTGTCACGTGTGGTCATAACGGCAGGACAAACAGCGACACGCTTCGTGCTGGCTGTAACTCAGCACAATCGGCAACACCGTGTTAAATCTCAGCCGACGACTCGACACGTCACGAATCACGACACCGTCGCTAGGGCTGTCAGCATTCACTAAATATATTCAATAAAGGGAAAGATTAAATGTCTCTTATCTTATCTTTTGAATTTAATGTAATTAACAGACCCTAAAAAATATTTAAAATATTAGGTAGAAATTGGCTTCTTTAGTTTTTCATTTTTTGATGTGTAAGAGAAAATACATTTTAATAACAAGAAACAAATATAGTTACAGAGGGTTCGAGGGTGCATTATCGATGTTTGAAATAGGAGTTTGAAAGATATTTACTAAATCTTACTAATATTTACCATCAGCTTTTTACATTACATCGCCTTTCTATGAAACAATGTTATTCCTTTGATAGGGTTAGTTGATTTATAGGCATTTGGAGACAAGACTGACTATGGCGCGGCTCTACTACTTACAAAATCAAAATGAATTTCCAAAGTTAGCCAATATTGTCACTTCCTTGATCAGTTTAGCTGGTTGACAGGTGACAGCCCTAGCTGGCCGGGACACGTCGCGTGCGTCGCGTCATAATTCGGCAGATTACCCGAGAGCAAACACAGCGGTGCCGCGCCGTAATTATGTTACTGGTAACCATCGCTCGCCGCGTTCGATTTGCGAAATTGTCTCTGTAACGGAATGGTGAACTGACACTCTACATTCAGAGTTTTGACGGATATTATGTAGTATTTTTTAAGGATCTATATTTACTATTTACTACATCATTTTGAATATTACTTTTTGGATTTTTCTATTTAGTACTTATTTTATAAAGTTTGTAAAAATGCACAAAATATTATTTCATGCCCTTGAAAAAGACAAGTTTGTGCGATCCATTAATATTTTTACGTAATTATTCTAATATGATACATGATTGTAACCTCATTATAGAGTTGATATAATTTTTGTTTATAATATATACAAACAAGTAAGACTATCAAAAGTTATTACACCGTATGCTCAAGCGTACTATCTATGCTTCGTTTAACAATATTTCAAACAGTATTTACGGAAGCTCAAGCGTACGGAACGTAAAGCACACAGATCGGCTTATAGTACAGCAAATAAGATTACCGCTCTCGTAGCACCTTGTAGTGCGTGGCTACGAATGTTCGTAGCACACCGTTTTCTGTAACCGCTACGCCGACAAGTTGTGAGCATAAATCTTGCGAAGTAATATAATACCCACATTTATTAACTAAAAATATTAATAACGTTTTAGTTACTTTAAAACTATGCGAATAATATATAAAATGATAATAATTAATACTGCCACGGTGTAGTAGTTATATTACGGTATGACGGCAGTGTTAAAGTCTTGGGATCGATCCCGATTCGAACTGTGATATTGTGGTTTTATACTCAGTATCAGTCTGGATTCAAATAATTGTGTCGAATATGGCGATAGACTTGCCCCCTATCCTATCATGAGATGGAATATCCATTATGCACGGCGAAAAGTACATATGTGCATTTGTTACGGCTCTGCCTACCAGTGGCGAAGGCTCCACATAATCCAATTCCTGCCGGCATCCCTTTCGTAATTTATGTAAAATATAATTATTATTAAAACAATTTCCAGTCTTTATTTATGCATATTATTAGTAGGTACCTATAAGTTGTGTCGGGTTCCCTTTCAAAAAATTTCACACTCCGCCACTGCTGTCTACCCCTTCGGGGACAAAAGGAGTGAGTGTGGGAAAATTTCACTTTTGGTTTAAATACGATAAAGTAATTAATTTTGTGCAGTTATTACTTTTTTATCCTCGTATGTTTTATAGTTCTTTCGTTTTTTTACTTATGAAAGATAATATTTTTGTAATACCGAATAAAATATGTATATTGCTATTAATCTATGTTAAAAGTAACATTCATTTTACCTGTATGTAAAAATTAATGTGTTCCAAACAAAATATTTTTTCGGATTTAATCGTGGTTTATTAAGTTATAATTTTTCATTCAATATTATTGCTGTATTTTATTCATTAGTATTTTAAATTAATATAATATAATATTTTTAAGTCTGGCAGTGTATTTACTGTCATTATGGTTCCTCATACATGTGTTCAAACGAAGTCATAAATATCATGTCAGAACAAGCTCGTAGACTTTAGCTACGATATAATTGTCCACCTACCACCTATCTTCGTAGCACCTCTACGATTCACGATTCTCAATTGACACAGTACTGACCATCGGCCAGCACGGATGCATTAATAAAGATTACATACAACAGCGCAAACAGCAATCACGGCATCGGGATGTTGACGTAACTCGCTGGATCACAAACATGCGTGGAGAGTTTGCGAGCCCCGCCTGGTTTACTGCTGACTCCGCCTGGCTAACAAATTACTCTAGCGATGATTTCAGTTTCATATTTAGCTCAAATATCTAATGGGGAGTTTATATTTTACAACATCGTGGAGTAGTAGATTAATTTGTAAGGAACATTTTATGTCCTGTAGTATACCCATTACCCAGTCTAACTGCTAAGCACGTTCGCCTTACGGTAACGCTTTGGCAAATCACACTGAATTAACGCGTGATTTTTGGAATACTAATAAACATATAGGTTTCAGATTCAAAAAATATTACGTCAAAGTAGTTTATATGCAAATAATATATTTGCACGCGAGCGAAGTCATCGCACGGCCAGCAATAAATAATATTGGCGAAACTGATTTACACGTTAACATGAAAACGCAACGTTATTATAGCAGCCCATAAATAAATTCGTTAAGACTTGGATACATTTAATTAATTTTAACATTTCCTGTAGTAGCACTTTAATGTAAAATTTTACATCACGGTTTTATATTAACGTAGTTATTTTGTCCGTTACGCATAATTTCTAATGGCTTTGATTTCAGAGGGAATGTTTGCACTTATGTTTATTTTGATGAACGTGGCATTAGCGTCTTTCTTTACCTATTAAAGCATATTTTTTACAAAAAATATATTAATTAAATAACTCAAATAACGCGATCTATGAAGTTACTCTGGATCGCTCAGATTCTGAAAAATCTTTTACTAAAAAAAAACTACAGTGTTTAACTAATGTCTATACATTTATCCTGGAAATGGACGTATGCATCGGCAGAGCTGCAAACAGCAACTAACTCTTTGAGAGACTACCCTTCCTCAAACTTACCAATACAACTCCTGTAAGCCAGGAACAGTAGTTCTTCATCGAACGGTGAAGCTCGGCGAGTCTCAGTATGCACTAATCTGTCTTTGTACCGCTACGAAATTAATGAAATAGAACGATGGAAATATCAATTGTCCACTTCCGGCCATAAGAAAGCGGGAGCGAAAACTAGTTCTACATAAACTCTAGGAAGTTAATTCCAAATCCCGACGAGTTATTATATCAGGGCTATAAGCTGTAAACCGACATGTCTCAAAGTTTCCCATCGCCAGCCCATCCCGGTTGAGCTGCTGTTGGACTCAGTCCAAATTTACAGGCTCGCCAGCACCGAGAAAAACCAAAGTCTCTGATGATTTATGGCATTCCCTCTTCATATTTGACTCTAGCAATGGAAAATTTTAATCCAGCAAGAAAACAACTAATATAAATTATTCTTTGGAGATATACTCGGCGTCTAACATTCTTAATAGGCAAAGTACGCAAATATTGAACTCGGGCAAGAATTCACAATCATTACAAAAGTATAATATGATGATTTTCAAAATACAAATATGGTGATAATTTATTCTGTAAGCACACACACACACATGTGTATCAAATAAATCGTGGTATCGAGTTCATTCAACTACTCACACACTCTCCAATACCACACAGTCTACACGCTACACACATTACGCACTCTCCTGCTAAATAAAGTTCATATTCAACCTCTCGTTTAAAAATAACTACATATTACATTCAACTTATACAAATATTTATCTCGACGAACATGTGGGATGTTTGCGTTTATTTCATTTGCTTTTTATAAAATAGTGATCATCGTAAATATTTCAAGCAACCATAGTAATTTCTCCCAGTGAGTCAAGATCAAATTTTAACCGGTGTACATCAATGGCGAAGGATCCATGTAATCTGGTTCCTGACGGTTTCCCTTTATATAGAATACATGTAGAATCTAACTATCGTTAGAACTGTTTACAGACCACATTCTCGCATATTAGTACCTATATGTTGTGTCGGGCTCCTTTTCGGAAAATTTCCTCTTTGGCCACTGGTATACATCTATTGTAGCCGGTCGGTATAATTTAGACGACCGCGCAGCTCACGGCTACAACCACGATCCTACCTAACACGATAAGGGAGACACACGAGTACACACTACACAGCCAGTTTGTTGAAATCCGTTTCGAGACCTTTCCAAGCTAAAGCACTTGCGGTATTTCGGACTCACCGGCCTGGCCGACCTCCGGACCACCTCCTGTGTTACACTCTCTCTTCCGTCGGAAGGCGAACAACGCGCACATGCATGCGGTCGCAGCCAGTAGTGCGCTGGAATGAGGTGAATAATCACCGTTTAAACTTACGACAGAAACCAAGTTCGAAAATAAAAACTTAAATTCTTTACAGAAAGAAAGTTGATGTCGAGCATGCAGTCGAAGGTAAAATGTCTACTGATCCTTTTTGCAATATTTAAATAAGCATATTGCACTAAATCTTATTATTGCAAGAATATAACAGTAGAATAATCGTGAAAAGCGATCTACATATTGTTTTATTACATTTACTAAAACGTTATATTCCTATATTATTTATTTTAATAGCTTTTGAATTATAAATGCTTACTGTACCATTTAAACGTTTTTAAATAATATATCATTAAAGGTTGTTTGATTTTAGAAATTTAGTAAAAGTATGCAATGCTTGTTGTTTAGTAGCATAAGCAGGCCGGTCACACGCTCACTGTTGTTCTAGTTGAGGTATTCTCCTGGCCGCACGAGGCACCGCACGGAGGTGCGCTGATTGTCCGCGCCTGACACCCAGTGACGGATTACGGCACATCCTCACCCCTCTCACACTCTCCCTGGATCCTCGCACCACCCGCCGCCCGCGCCACCTGACCAATTGACTCGATAGATTGCAACTGTATTCCTTTTAATCAAGTTCATAAAAGAGAATACGCTTAGAAAATCAATTTTGGATTTATATTCTCTCATACAATGTTGGTCGTGTGGGAACATAAATGCTGGTTGATTAATATAGATTGCATGACAAAATGTTTCAGCGACTGATTAAACTATTATGTTGGTTAATTCAAGTTTCATTTTTATTATAAACTCGTGTTGTTTAGAACATTTAAGAAGAGATGCAAATATGCCCAGCTTGTTTGATATTTCACTGATTCACCGCATCACGGAGCGACAATATTGCTGCTAAACAAGACTCAGATTCACAACTGTCGCGTCCCACTCAACTATTATTTATTTTATACTGGTGTTATTAATCAAACTTTTCCTATTTTCATCTTCCATGCCTAAATTTGAAAAGAATAAAAAAAATAGCTATTTAAATAAATATTGGTGAACCACGAATGCACTTTATACACTCGGCTGTTAAAAAAGATTATTGTGGGGCATGTGTTGGCATCTCCTCAGCTTATGTATTATGCCCTGTCCTTAATAATAATAAGATCTTCCAACTGCCTCCTAGTCACGACAATTGAGTTTAACGACCTGCATTAGTCAGTGCGGGAGCAAACACCGGCTACATCAGTGTCGCCGGCAGCGGACGCGGCAAGCCGTCCATGACCGCGGTATGGTGTGTGGGGGGAGGAGGGGGTGGGGACCTGGCACCTTGCCAGCCACCGCTGCCAACTTTATACCTCACCGATGAGTTGCCGAAAGGGGCAGACAAAACGGTGCGCGTCGATGCTCGCGCGCTAACCCACTGCTTTATTGTCGTTCGGACTGCCAACTGTCTCCGCTTAAGTCTCTTGTTAAGTATGTATATGAGCTTGCAGCGTCCATTACAATTACAAATTGTATTGCCAACAATATTTATGCTAGTGTTTTTAGCAACAAGTGATATTGTATGAAAATGTTTTAGTTTTTTTTTTTAATTCAATTTTACCGATGTAGCGAAACTTGATTCGTTCTCTATCACATTGTATAGAAATAAGCTCGACATACAAGGAGTTACATACCTTTATATCGTTACAAACCTAACGCACACAAATAAAATCACATAATATTGTTATAATTAACTAAGTAAAACTCATAATTTATTCCAAAAGGCACAACTTTTCCAAAAATATCGCAGAATCGTGAGTATTTTTAATAATTGTGATCTCAGTCCAATCTTTATTTATCAGGGAATGGTGACCTCCCTCGTTCATAGCCATTAAGCGGTCATAGAAGCTTCAACAATACCGATACAATGTGCACCACGACCTTTTTGAAAAACGCTAAAAAATTATGAGCACGCGCCTAGACCATCGCAACAAACGACCAAATGTACGGCCGAGCCATTCTAACCCCTCACGTTGGAAGAAATAGAGGTATACCTAACTGCACGGTTTCTTTTTGTAGCTAATCCAGGAGCACAGATTAACTGCTTAATTATTCGAGCTCGGAGGCGAGGATTATGTTTTATTTTCCGTGGCCCGGCCATTATGAATACCTCTGAATATTCCCTTAATGCGGCGGTTTATCTGCGCGAGACACGATACTTTGTACCAGTCGCCGAGACAAATTGGCCTCGAATAAAAAGGTGCGTAGGACTTTATCGGAGACAGTGGCAACTTACACAATACACGTAGCCGTGGGAAGTAGACGGAATCAGCCTAGCTGTATGTAACTTCGGCACAGAATCGGAGAGCACCTTCTTATTACTTCAACTGTGTAGTAAATCAAGAGCTTAAAATAGGTCTGTCCTTAGTTAATTTAGCGTTGAATAACTTTAAAATCAGTGTAGATACTGGGCACTGTGACATAACATCTAATATTCCCTGGTATGGCGCGCATTGTGGTATTATGTATGTCTGGCAGATGCTTTTATAATATGACAATAAGAATAGGAGGATGTTATGTCAGCTCGCTGTATTGTTACAGTAACTGGGCGAGATAGCTGCATGAAAATAGTTCATAAATAGTGTCAATTAAACAGCCCTGATCAGAACTGCCTCGCGCCATGGCTCTTGTTCCTGAATCTTGTTAAAGTATTTAACTGAGTGCAACAGCGTAGTGGGCCGCAAGTTAGATTGCTCTCGTAGCCCGCAGCATCCCAGTCTGCGCGTGTCTACACCTC
>NW_023594722.1:0-12534 GCF_014839805.1 Manduca sexta | reverse complement strand
AGGTCCATGGTTGTTTGTTTTGTCAATATCTGCCGCAAGCATGCAAGCATTGAGTTTTCGTCAAGAGCCAATTTGTCACCAATCATGTGATGTGTCAGGGTCACGATAGCAGTACAGTGCCAGTATTGCGTCGTTCAAAGCTTCGCATAAATTTGCTTATGTTTATATACGTAGTTGCTTACACTCTGGCGAGGGACTGTCGCGTCTCGAAAATCATTAAAAAAAATATCAACTTTGTCACCTTTACCTTAACAATTATTAAAATATGAATAATTATCGCGAGTTTCATCTTTGCTTTGGCTAATTTCATTTTATTTTTATTGTGGTTAAATTCAACGTCTTTTCTCTCCGAGGTAAAACAAAGTGTATGACATGATACATTATAAGGTTAGTACATACATTAATAAATAAAGGGCCCTATCGCACTTACAGTGATAGGTAATAGCGGCGTTGTTGTGCATCACTCTGTAAATAAAATAGTAACGACGGAAGAATGGTATTTTAACAATTTTCAGTTTAACATGGTTCCAATAATGACAAATATACGATTTACTTCCGATCGAAAAAACTACGGATATAGATAGAAACTTAGTATATTGTATTGCATTTAACATAATGAAGTGAGATGTAAGAGTAACACACACTTCCCACTGCTTTCAGTTTAACAAGGCTTTCTGCAGATAATCCTTTTTCAAATTGTTCACATAAGTTTATGTTCATACATAAATATTTAGCATTTATTCGTTTTGATTTTAGTTCGATTAGAAATCTTACGTCCTTCAGTCTTGACGCTCTATGAGGAATTATTATGCTATTGCATTTTTAATAAAAATACCACGCGTGTCTTATCGGTATAATTTGGCGAAGTCTCGGAGTAGTCTCGTCATTTCCTTGCATTTTTCTGCCCTGAATAGAAAAAATGTCTTATAAGAATTAATACATTTGAATTGGTTTTAAGGCAAACAAATGATTAAACAGGTCAAAAATATATTGGGTGTAAGGCAATTGCTTGATGTAAACTCTATAGTCAATAACCACTCTGCCACAATAATGGGTTTAACACATCGGCAGCTTGCTCCAACGCTGCGTATGCTGAGCAGCGGCGACGCTATCCGCACCGCTTTTGTGGGGTATCCTTCCTATTCAATCGCCACAAAACCACTCTGACGGAAATTTTGGCATACTTCGCCATATATTTGTTGTTGCCACTTGCTGCTTGCACTGACACGGCCGCGGGCTGCAGCTGTCCTGACCTGAGTGCGTACTGGTGGAACTGCCAGCGCTGCTGGTCGGTGGCGCGGGCGCCGTGCGCCGGCAGCGCCTGCAGCCGCTGCACGGCCGCGAGCAGCAGGTCGGCGCGGCCCGCCTGCCACCGCACCAGCTCCACCACCACCTCGCCCACCTCGCTCAGCATGTACGCGTGCAGGTGGATCACGGACGCCTCCATCAGCGCGTACATCAACTCCTGGCCGTACGTATTTAGCAGCTCGTCGGCTACCGCTGTAAACAAAACAATCATTAATACCTTCGTACGTATGTATGTGAAGTGCAATTGAAATATTGTTCAACTAAAAATTAAATGCATAATGATGACAAATCAAAACATGCCTACCTTTAATCTGCTGTTTCTCTGGCCTGGAGCAGTTGGCGGCCCTCACGAAGTCATAAAGAAATCTCATGACAGAGGAGTTGGCCTCTCTGTGGTCAAGACTAGTCGCTAGGATAGCGCATTGGATCACAGCAGGCATCGCGCCACTAGACAGGAACTCTAGCGGGACTCGTTGTAAGTACCTGCGGGAGGTATTAGACGTCAGTTGATAATAGCCAGTACCTTAGATGTGAATGGGTATAGTTACTAAACTTGAGGAATGCGAGCCGTAAGGAAGGCAGAAAAGGGTAAACAACTACAGATTATGAAATTAATATTTTCTCTATTTTTGCATCAGGCAACCTTAACCTTATATAGTAAGCATACTGCACCGGATGTTTAAAGTTTTGTTTAAACTTATGTTCCTCTTGGCTTGGCGGGCTGGTCACTTATGTAACATAACTAAATCAAATGAACTGTACAATAAATTATTGTTTGAAATTTGTTTTGACAAATATGCTTTACTTTGTAAGAGGATGCTTAAATCGGAAAAAATTTACATATAGAAATGTCTTCGAAATAGTTGTTCGGATTTTCGTCAAATTAAGTGAAGAAATTACAAATAATGGTGTAGAGCTAAGAAAATTATTAAAATATATGATTTGGATGTGTTTAGTTAAATATTGAAAAAGATAACATTTGTATATAAAATAATTATATTGCTTAATAATTTCCTTAGCCTGTATGGTTTATAACTTAAGGGAATGTTGTTGAAATCGACTACCACTTTTGTTGGTAAAATAATTTACATGTCTAATTGATTTAAAAAATATAAAGTATTTATGATTCTTCAACATGCCTTTGTAAGTAAATGTAAGTAGTTGTGTAATGTAGACCTGATGCATAGTCTGAAGAGGTCGTCGACCGTGTCTGGGTTGTCCCTGAGTCCGTGTTCCTGCTGCAGCAGCTGGAAGGCTTGCGGCATGAGCGCCTGCAGCAGCGCCACCAGGTGCGGCACGGCATGCGGCCGCGGCGCCAGCTCGTCCAGCAGCACGCCCGCCACGTACAGCACGGCGCTGGGCCGGTGCGTGCAGTACAGCCGCTGCAGCGCCGCCGCCAGCCGCGGCGCCAGCCCCGCCGCGCCCGACCGCACGCAGCGCACGCTGAACCGCAGCGCGCGGCACACGCGCTCCGTCACGCGCCCGTCGCCGCCCAGCCTGCCGACACAATAGCGCTACAATACAGCTAGCTGCAACACTCACTATCTTATTACTTAAATATAACCTTATACACATACTTCTCCATGACTTCTTCGAAGAGCGGCCAGGCGTCGTGGAACGCTTGCAGCGCCGGGTGTTGGTCGGGGTCGCTGGGCGTGGGCGCGTCCACGTCGCGGAACAGCGCGGCGGTGCGGTCGAGCCACGTGGCGGGTCGAGCCGGGAGCCGCGCGTGCGCGCCCCCGAGCCGGCGGCCCGCGCGCCGCCCGAGGCCGCCCCGAGTGCGTCGAGCGCAGCGCGCAGGCCGGCCAGCTGCGCGCCCACTGCAGAACACATCGCTGCACTCATCTGCAATACAACATTCATAATATTAACATATTATAAACTTCTTATTTGGTATCTTCACCTGATTTCCACAATGCTTGTTTTCAAATATAATTTGAATTTAAAACACCATGTTTACTTCACCCTTAAAGTATATAGAGACCTCTTATCGAAATTTATCTACATTTGTAATATATATTACCTGATCAGGCGGAAGCTGGCCTATAGCAGAAGCCAGTGCCCTCATGATGGCAGCAGAAGTCTGCAGCGGCAGGTCCAGCTCGTCGCAGAGCTGCCCGGCCTGCAGCAACGTGGATACGTGGCACGACGCCTGCGCGCGACATGACTTACAGATATTCTGTGAATAAACAGACATGCCGAAAATGCTGAGTAAAAGAATAAGGCATAACTCTTTTCAACAGTAAATCCGAGTAAATAAGTGACTTGATAAAACATGCTGCTACATTATATATATTGAAGGATCTTGGATAGTAAAAAAAACTCTTAAGCCACATTGAGTTGTCCTAATGTAAAAAGCATGAGTAGATTTGATCGTCAACTCCGACATAACTGAGTAACTCATTCTTCCATCACAATGAAGGTATCAACTGAGTGAACTTGTAAAATTCTGGACACTACATATCTATCAATGTTTGACCTACCAGCAGAGCGGTAGCAGCGGCATTAGCGAGCCGCTTGTCATGGAGGGCCCTGATGAGGAACTGCAGACACGCTCGAGGCACCGAATGCCGCTCCACCCAGTCGCAAAGCTCGCCCAGGAGCAGTATGCAGGTCTCGCGGACGCCGACGTGGGCACCGGCAGGCATAGACAATATCGCTTCTACCACTTTAGGCACATACTCATATTCTTCCCTGTGAACAGTATTGTCACTATATCAAAATAAAGACTGTTCCATTTGACATAATACTGGATTTTTATTAATATCCAGATCTTTTGGAATTACTGGAAAATAAAAACGTCTATTACATGAATTGGAGCTTGGAAATACATAAGATATCATAAGCAAATATATCTCTTTCCAATGTCGCTTCTATGTTATATAATGAGCAATGGTAACTCAAATGAGCGATCAGTAACATTAAAAGATGAAAAACAAAATTTATTCTCAGATAAAAAATAGTCCATATAATGGAAAGCATACAAATATTCTGCTAGTGAGAGGCTGGTAGGTTAGCTAGGTTAGAGCTTTTATTGTCCTCACTGGTGAGGATTGTGAACGCATTCCTCCCTTTATGTTAATTAAAATTACATATATACATCATTTTATTTTTTCATTCCTGCCTGCCCGAGCTGGCTTCTTTGTTTACTTAATAATCTTTAATGTATTTTATGATCAATATAAATTGTCTTTGGTTTATATAAGCTACTTTATTTAAGTAATAATTAAATATTTTCATGTACCTTGACTTATCATAAGTGCAGCTTGATGAATAAAGCAATTTATTTTTTTTATTTATTTCTATAGAGTCCACATGCTTAACTTAAACACTCACGGTAAAATGTTCTTTGCAACTGACTGCATGATGAAGAGTGCTGCTTCTGTCTGTTCCCAGGAAATGTCTGCCTGTAGCGCGGCGAACATTTGTCGGAACACGGAGCTCGAGCCCACAATGAACACCACATCCTTGATCAGGCCCATCACTTTCATGCGAAATACCTAAAAAGGAAACCATAGTTAAGATGATGTATGGGTACTTTTTGACATCAGTAACACAATTGACCATACTATACCTTATTATTGAGAACATAAGCTTTACCACATACCAACCAATAAAAAAAATTACAATTACGTTACCCAAGTGCTATAGGCAAATTTTTGTCCCAGGACTTAAGTCTTATTTCTAGAATTTATGTCAATTTAAGAGTGACTTAAGTAATTCTTTAATAAATATTAAACTTACAGGCTAATTATGTTGACTGGTTAAGGATAAACATGTTTCATCAACCAACATTCTATCCAGACCCCAGTCCACTTACCATCTGTTGCTGCATCATGCGGGTCACTTCACCATGCCTTTATAAGGGAAAAATATGTGAGAATATTGATATAACTTTATTTATACTTACATAGAACTCATCTGTCTCGTCAGGTAAGTGTGTGTGGTCTGGCTCGCACTGACAATGCCTTGCCAAAGCCTCTATCAACCTCTCTATGTGGGGCGTAAATGCATCTGTTAAAGGCTGGTAATCTCTCTGATACACTTCCTCAGACAACCTATACCACAGGTTGAAAGTTATTTCTGCAACCTGTTAAAATATTTGAAATTATTTTCTACATCTTTTATTGTTTCTAATTAAATAAATTTGAATTATTTCTAAATGTTAAGGTTTTGTAAATAAACTTGTTGTAGTAATTGTTATGTATTAAATATTAATATTATATCATACCTCGATCAATGTTCAATGTAAAAACAATTTATTGACAGGAATAAGATACCAGTTCGTCTTCATGCTGCCTATTTTGATAATTAAAATAATGTATTTACATAACACTCAAAAAACTCTGTATTCCAACCAATGCATAAAATTTGTTTTAACAAGTATTAGCAAACACAATACAATAGAATATTAATAATATGTAAATAATATGCCAAAAGTGAAATTTCTAATGATAATGAGCTCATTAAATTAGAAGTTTAAGAATGCAGTATTATTTTGCCTATAAATATAAAATACTTTTCTTTATGACCAATTTTTGATAACACAATAATTAATAAGCTTTTGCAGTTGTGAATAAAAACACTTGCAAAGAATATTTATTCAGTTTACCTCATAATCATGATGTCCAACACAGACCAGTGCCAACTCCAGTGATCTCATGGCAAAGTGTGTGTTTCCACCTGCTGTGCAAGCTATAATTTTCTCTAAAAATGTTTCAGCCAATTCAGTGAATACTCTTGCATAATTTGTGGCCTTCTCATCCTCCTCATGAGCTACGGCCATGTGGTAACTCTCCTCTAAAGCGGATATACTATCAAATAACAGTCTTTCTATATTATCATTGTTATTATTCTCTTCTAGACAATGTAGTAGTGCACATATACAGTCGGATGCTGCATCATGTAATGTGTTGATACAGTTGTGATCCCTTAGAACTTGCAAGCAGAATCCAATCACTGCATTCTGCGGCACCTCTTGAATGTTGATGGACTTCACTTGCAGCCAAGACGTCATACATTTTATCACTTTTAATGCAACATGACTGTTCTGAGAGCTAGTGATGCTCTCTTTAAGGAATATAGTAACTATGTGAGCATTTGAACGTAACTCTGCTTTAATATCCTCTCACGGTTCTCACCAAGTTTTAAACTTGACGAGTCAATCTCTTGTGGAAGCACTGTAAGTATTTCTAATAATGCAAAGTCATTTTTATTAGAAAATGACTTTATAAGATCACTAACACAGTTTTGCCACGTCTGCATTTGCAAGGCTAGATCGGCGAGCGCGAGGCACAACTGCGTCAGTATCGACGAACTGGTCTCCGGCGACGTCTGCTCCAGGTGAGCCACTAGCGAGTCGCGCAGGACACCAGCGCCTCCGACGGCAGCTCCGACAGGTTGTGTTGGACCTTAGCCCGCATCGTCTGCGCCGCGAAATAACACGAATGTATGTCTTTCTTCTGCTGTAACAGCTGGTCCGCGATCTTCCACGAATGGATCTGAAATTAGCACACAGGTTATGCGGATAAACCAATTGCATAAAATGTTTACTTGGCAACTTTTTATGTAACAATTAATGTATGCTAATGAGAAATACTCACAGATTTCTGCACGTCTGCCAGCCATAACGAAGCCTTTTCTTTTTCACTTGCGTTGGGGTTATCGAACAAAGCTGCGATAGCCTGGTACACTGTGTCCATTGACGGCGGTTCCATCATTTTTAGGAATTCTCACGCGCTTTTACTCAACGCTTCATTAACATCACTATAAATCGTGTTTCTTCATATCTAAAAACGTGGAAACGACCTAATAAACTAAATAAATCACCAAACAACTCGAATAAAATGCCAGATTGGGAACGTACCCGAGCTGCCAGCTTATAAAATTATAAATACTCATATTACATAGTATTATATAAAATTCTATTCAAAGATACTTTTAAAATATCGAAGTAAAAAATAATTAGAATGTTTTTATTAGTTAGTTACATATATTTTTCAAATGATATAATTAATTATATCAGCTATTTAAAATTTCCTCCCAAAAACAAGTGGAATAATATGCCTGTCCGAATTTTAAAATAGTATCCGAAATTGGCTAGGAAGACATCACCATGATCATCATCATCTAAAATATGTGATAAAGTATTTATTTGGTACAAAAAACAAACGAACCACACTGTACCTTTTTCTCCACAATACATATTTTGTGACGATATAGCTAAATATTATATTAATAAAAAAGATACAATCAGGTACCAAATAATACTGACAATGTATAGTATTATAAAATTTAGCAACCCTGTAGAACGCCGCAAAGTCATAAACAATGATTACATATTTTGTTTGTCTTACAATTCTGAATATTTCTATATGAAACGAAACATTTAATTCAAAGGCAGTTGATGGAATTTGGTATAAGAAGACTTGAGCAAGAATCATTGTACCAGCTGAACCGCATAAATAGAGTACCTTCTTACGAAACAAATAAAAAAAGTCAGTTTTAATGACAAATAGTTTTTCATT
This sequence comes from Manduca sexta, assembly GCF_014839805.1. NCBI lineage: Eukaryota > Metazoa > Arthropoda > Insecta > Lepidoptera > Sphingidae > Manduca > Manduca sexta. The sequence goes on along the minus strand of NW_023594722.1, from coordinate 4,699 downwards.
GCCAATAATTATAAGTTACTTTTGATATTTCGTGGAATTCTGTGTATGACTATAATACGGGGCGTTATGAAAACTTACAGATGCATTCTGTTAATTTTTAAATGCGAGATTGGGACACGAGTACAGTATTTACTATAGATGGGAACCCGCAATAGATCACAGTTATTGTTTTTTATGCCATTTTACTGTAAAGTATAAAACTATACATTTTTAAAAGATTAAGATATACACACCCACGTAAAATATATAATCTCTTGTTTTTGAAACTGTTTTCGATATTATGATCAAGTTTATGGTAGGACTTTGTAAATACATATTTCCACGTATAATTTAATTGTGATGATAACATACCTACATAGGCACTATATGCATAATAATTTTCGAGAATCGATAATGTTAAAAAGTTTGAAGAGTAATACTTGAAATGCACATTATTGTCAATTATTTTAAAAAAATGATTAAAAATCCATTGTTTTCCTACGGAAGCATCAGGGTAGTTTATGTTTTAATTATGACACAATCTATCTGTTAACCATTTTTTTTCCAAATCCATTTCGCTGTTTCTGTGTTTGCCTCTGACAAACATCAAAATCTTATCACAAACTTTCGTATTACATAATTTTAAGAAATCGTTAATATGTGGCAACATTTTATGTGAGACTTCTATCACCTGTCAAGAGCAGGATCGATATAGCAAAATAATTATAATAAAAAATACATATCCACGTACAAATGTTTCTCACGAGGCCTTCGATTATTCGCGGCATAACTGCATTCACTAATCAAGTGTCCGCGCGAGCGCTGCACTCCACGCAAATAGCAATGGCGCCTATAAAGGTAATATATTTGCAATTATTTGTTTAAAAATTACATAACTACCGGTGTTTTATGAACTCTGCAACCTTGTAGGTTGGAGATAAGTTGCCGGTGGCGGATTTATTTGAAGATTCGCCGGCAAATAAGGTGAATATTTGCGAGTTGACCGCTGGAAAGAAGGTGGTACTTTTTGCGGTGCCCGGAGCGTTTACGCCGGGCTGTTCGAAGACCCACTTGCCGGGCTACGTGCAGAATGCCGATAAGCTGAAGTCAGAGGGCGTCGGGGAGATAGTGTGCGTTTCCGTAAACGACCCCTATGTAATGGCTGCTTGGGGAGCCCAACATAACACCAAAGGAAAGGTCAGTTTCACATCACATTCCTTATAAGTTCTACATCGCAATTTCGTAGGTCAAAGACTGTGTATCAAATTAATTGATTGTAGATTGAGTTTTTTTTTTTAATATAATGACATTGAACATTATATTTTATTGTATACTGCATATTCCTATATAATTACCTACATTGTAGATGTTACATAGTTCAAGGTTTGGTTACAGATTATAAATAATTGTTTATTATAAATACTGTGCTAGTTAATCATTATGATGTGCTAACTGTTTTAACAAATTACTTATCTAGGTTCATATAACATGTTGATGATACTCTTTATAATTTAGGCTTCTTTATATTATGTAAATTTGTTGTTACTTTTTTATTATTTATAAATGCTTGATTTTTTTTATATGAATGTTGGTACTAATAAGCAGTTTAGAGTCATACAGACAAGTATTTATTTCTATCTAATGAATTTATGGACATGAAGGTCTAAGTATGTCCTAAATTGGTTCTATTTTTTCCATTTACCTTCTTAAAATGTCTATTTTCTGTGAAATAATTAACATTTAGTAAAACTGTAATACTGTTACCTGAATAAGATTTTCAATCCTTTCTTGTAACTATTAATTATTTCACAAAATCATGTTTACCTATATTCCAGATTTTTATTTAAAATAAATCATGTCACCATCTCTAATAAATTGCAATACAATAATAATCATGTTGAATATACTTTCTAGTTACTGAAGGTCACAATGTTTATTTGAACTGCTCAAGTACAGAACAATTATTGGAGTGACCTCCATATAATATTATTTTCTTCTCTTAAATTATTTTTGAGGATAACTTCCTGCAACAGTTACTTTGTAGTTTACCGCTTATAGTTATTGTCCATATTTTTAAGTCCAATGTATGAAAGCATTTGCAGTTTTGTACATCTTAATGTTTTTGGAATAGTAGCTATATTGTGTTTGAAGTATCATCATACTTATCTTCTTGAAAATAAAATTTACAATAAGTTACTCAGACCATAGAGGTAAAATAAAGGAGGAATATCAAACAAAATAAATATGAATAAAAAGTAACTTTATTTACACACCCTAATACCACCACTACTACTACTACTTTAAAAGGATTTGTTGCATAGGCAATATCAAACTTTCAGCCAGAAATACACTCGTGCACACACCAAATTCATACATGTTTAATTTTGTGATAATTTTAATTTTTCATCAATGATTTTTGGCAGAGTGTTGGTGGAAGTAAACATGAGTATATGGTTTCAAAAATTAACGAACTGGTAAAATAAAGGCATAGGACAGTATAAAGATTTGCAACATCTTTATACAGGTTGTAACATAATCAACTGTTAGACTGAACCAGTTTGATAGAGGACCTCAATGTGCTTTGATTGAATCCCCATGTACATTGGTCGTTATTATGTAGTTCAAAAATTATTTAAATATATGTATAATTTTTATGAATGATCTTTCCCGCTTAATTTCATAGTTATAGCATAACTATGAAGTAACAATTACTTTTGTTAGAACTTAAGTAGTATTCGATTTTACAACAAAACAATTACAATAATCTAAATAACCTAACTACGCAATTTTGGAAACCATATATGGAGATTTAATCCATGCACATTGAAGTCCACTATCAAATTATTTCCGTTGGACAGTCGATTGCATTACACCCGTTGTAACAATCAAATATTTTTATTGTTAGACAATATTTATCATTGAAATACGCAAAACTAAAAATAACATTCATTCATAGATTTTTAGAAAAAAAAGGTGTATTGTTTATTTCAAATTAATTGCAAGTCATTCCATCAAATATTTGACTCGAGTTTTGTGATTTTACCGAATTAGCATATCTTGGACTATTGCATGAATCAATATTACTGTGTAAATTGCTTCATCAAACAGCAACAATAGAATCTTACCAACCAAGTTAAGATTTCCGTTAGTTTGTTAGAAAAATATTACAAAATTAATATTTTTACAACGTCGTGACATTCGACAATCGCGAGATTCGACATACTCATTATATTTCTAGAGAAATATAATATTATATAATTATATTACTACTACTAATAGTAGTATGCTGTACCTTTCAACATAAATAGTTTAGTCACTGGCGCAACCCGTAAACTATGAAAATGGCATTTAATTACTACGAAAAATTAATAACCCAACCATGGAAATCAGCGCTATCTGTGCCACTTGAAATGGTACTCTAAGCTGAAGCCGATAAGGTAATAATTTATTCAGTACCGTTGAATCGGGCCGCCACTTCGCTCATTATGAAATCAATACTACTTGGACTCCGACCTTCAACCTTATTTGATAGTTAAATCCCACGAACAATCGATACAAAAAAGTCGTAGTTGTATTAGAATTATATTTAGGTGTTTGGTATTATGAGAATATGACGTGGCGACGAGCTTAGTTTAATCCAAAAAAAATCTGAAACGCGTATCACGCCTTTATTTCTAAATGTGTAGATAAGGTGCTCTCAAGGCACCCTCTTTTCGTCATGTCCGCTCCGTCCCAGGATGTGATCGGAGGTGAACTCATCATTACATCGGGTACAAATTTCAAACTCCGAAGCGATACTGATAATTATAATTCAAGTTCTAATATTGGTACTGCTTAATATATATATAGGTACCCACTTAATTTAAAGTGATTGTAGAATATTGGGCGTCTTAGTTACAAAGTATAAGTATATATTAAAATTTCAAATTTTTTATGGACATTTTATTTCCAGATCCGTATGCTGGCTGACCCGAACGGTGCGTTCATCAAAGCGTTGGATCTGGGCACCAACCTGCCACCTCTGGGTGGCTTCCGCTCAAAAAGATTCTCCATGGTGATAAACGACAGCAAAGTCGAGGAATTGAATGTAGAACCTGACGGCACCGGTCTCTCATGCTCGCTGGCCGACAAAATAAAAATTAAGAAGTAAATGTGTTTGTGTAGGTCTTTGGCGCGTTACGTCACCAGGGACAATGGTTTGGGAGTATTTTCAAAATACTTTCTGAATGTTAAGGCAGTTTACTGGTAAACTGTTCGTAGTGTAATATGCTTTAAGTACAAAAAATCGTTAACGGGTGACGTGCCCTTGACCCACTAGGGTTCCTGTCTAAATTCGATCCTGTATATTTTTCGCTATTTAATGGGCATTTACGTAAGTATAAAATTGTTTATGCATTTTTGGTACTTTAATGTTGGATTTGGTGACGGAACGCGAATGAAAACTATTTGCCCTTAAGAATTCTCGCAATTATTTAGTTTTAAGATCCCACTTTGGTAACTTGTGATCTTACACTTAGCTAAACGTATAGACTGTTGAGCACTTCTTGTGATATGAAAAACATCATTTTATTATTAAATCGTCTTACAAAGTACGTTGTGTTTTATTAACACGTTCAATGAAGTACCTATCAAATAATACCTATTTGAATCTTTTAAAAAAAATCTGCCATTAATAATGCACAGTTCAAACTAGTGGCTAAACTAGTGTTGCGCACAATTT